>NC_135229.1:3373336-3673336 GCF_052324685.1 Brachyhypopomus gauderio | reverse complement strand
ACTTGCAGTGCGGCTCAATAATCCCGACTTCAATCCAGACACAACATACACATCTCGCAGGCTACTGTTGTTCTGGCGGCTGCCTGTCAGTGTGGCAGTGAATTTCCCTTTAACTGAGAGACGGTTCATACCTGCCTCATATAATACCTTGTCAGCCCGCTGTAATGATGGGAAGGCTTTGTATGCAGTGTATTCTGCTTCCGGAATGGCTGTGACATCTGCTCCCGTGTCTATTTTCAACTGTGTGGTATGATCATTGATCATTACTTCTGTAATCCATTCATTTTCTGAGTTATCTGAGTTGACTAAGCCCAAATATGCTGTGTCCCCTTCATGAGTTGCATCGTCAGGCACCGTTTCTATTTCATTCACCGCCCTGCTCTTGCACACCCTTGCAAAGTGCCCTCTCTTGTGACAATTGTTACAATTTTCTTCACGGGCTGGGCATTGTTGTTTGCTATGGGCAGGTACTCTGCCGCATCGGTAGCACGCATTATTCTCCATTGCTAGCGGTTGCTTTGGAGGAATGGTTTTATTTTTAAACTGCATGCGCAGTCTGTCCTGGTTTTTCAGGTATGATTTCTGGTAAAACCGAACACTGTCTATGTTTGCGTCATTTTCAGCTTTGAAGTTCGATTTCATGAGCTCCTGCTGTTTTTTGACTTGCTCGCTTTGCCGAGCACGCATCATTGCTCTTTCTAGCATTAGCTCCGTGTCTATCTGAAGCTGCTCTGATAGCTTTTTGTCACGCAGCCCCACAACGAGTCTGTCCTGTATCATCTCATCGTGTAAGCCGCCATAGCCACAGTGTTCCGCCAAACAGTAAAGTGCAGTGATAAAACTATCTACTGTCTCTCCGTTTTCTTGGTGTCTTTGGTTGAATTTTGCACGCTCGAATATCACATTCCTTCTCACTACGAAGTGTCTTTCAAGACGGTTAATTACCACATCGTAACTGTCCAGCTCTTCCTCTGTTAAAGCCAGGGACGTTATAACGTCCTCAATGTCCTCTCCCATAGTGTAAATCAAGGTATTTACCTGGTTCTCCTCCGGCTGTTCGTCGAGCCGTGATACTATCCTGTACCTTTCGAACCTTTTCCTCCACTTTGGCCATTCCTCTGGCTTCGTGACATCGAATTTTGGTGGCAGGGGGATCTGTAGCCGCTCCATGTTCGCTCCTCAGCTAGGCACGTCGGTTCGTCTCAGGCTAGTTTGCACGTTGTTCCCGCGCTGCTTTCTCCTCACAATCTATGACTTTTTTTTTTCCCTAGAGTTGACCGGATTGTTACCGTCCACCTCTAACGCACTTCTGACACCATGTTATGTTACCTGATGTAGACCGACGGTGAGTGGAACAGAAACAGACTACACACCAAGTAGTCTCCGAACCTTTACTTCCCGCGCCCGGACACCTTCCAAGTCAACATCCTCCTCCCTGCCTTCTCTAACCTCTAGAGGGCAGTAACGCCCTCTCGGTTACTTCCTAACTAGGGTTGCAGCGGTATCCGGTTTCACGGTATACCACGGTATTAAAATGCACGGTTATCATACCGTGTGCGTTTGCTTATTACCGGTAAAAAGCAAGCCAGCGGAGAAACTGACCCGCGCATGCGCAACTCCGCTCCGGTTCAGCTACTCAGCACAGCGGTGAGAATGGCAGAAAGTGTATCAGACTTAACACATTTTTTAACAAAAAAAGCTAAACTAATGTCAGCGGCGAAAATGACGTAATCGCGCTGTCGATTAGCGAGGTCGTGCACCTCTCGAATTTTGTAACTTTGCGCGCGCCGCGCCTCAGCGCGATGAACAAAGTCTTATTTGCAGGGTTCATGCACCTTTATAAGGTGGAATTAAAACACTTGACTTCACTTTCAAGGTCCAGTTCAATATTTCCCAGCACCATAAACTTAATAAAGTTAAATATTTATACATATACTCGAAATAATTCGCTTTTTCATCACATTATTTAATGGTTGTTTATTTTCAAAACGCCCAATCTTAACGTCTTCACGTTCTCTCATGTTTCGTCCTGGAATTACAAGAGGCTCGTATTTGTTAACGTAATACGAGAGAACTGTGCGGAGTCGCGCTATGGTCACTAGTGAAAAGTATAAACCTAGCTTTTTATGGTCCTTGCTTTCACTGGATGTGAAAGACGCCATTAATTTACATGCGTTCATTTTCAAATTCTAACGTGCCTGTTTTTCACATGTTAAAACCAGACTCGGTGTGAAAGCCTTAAAATAGAAATCTCTATTGTGATGATGTCAGAAATAAATCCTCTCTTTCTACAGTATCTGGTGGCAGTACAACGGACGTTTACAACAGTTGTTGATCAGACACTGACCCAGGCTGAGTTGATCAGATATTAAATAATTTAAACTTAAATATTTGTACTGAAATCCATGATTTAGGTTTCTCTAATTTTGCAGTATTTATATAAACATGTTTACAGCTTTTTTTTTTTTTTAAGGAGACATTTTGTATACAATAGTTGCAGGTTTCTACAATAAATAGTTAATTGAACAAAAAAAAACTTGTTGTAATTTCTTTAAGGGTCAGTGTATCTTTTAATAATATACAAACTAACTGTGATACCGTGATAACCGTGATACCGCGGTATTTTCTGAGACGGTTATCATACCGTGAAAATCTCATACCGTTGCAACCCTATTCCTAACACAACACCAACTACCAGTAACTATTTGCTGATTAATATCGAATTTATTAATCAGAATATTGGAATTTGAATCGATACCCAGCCCTAATAGATAGGTAGTATAAAAATGTACAAAGAGCAAGATTCAAGCCTGCTGTTTAGATCACAAACAAGCAGAAACACAAATGCTTCTATCAAATGCTTCTAACACATAGATAGATATAGATAGATAGATAGATAGATAGATAGATAGATAGATAGATAGATAGATAGACAGATGCATAAATAGATAGTATAAGAAATGTACAAAGAGCAAGATTCAAGTCTGCTGTTTAGATCACAAACATTTTATCAGCGCTTTGATGCAACGCAATCGTAATGCTAATTTCCGCTAGCAAGTCTATGGGATTTCCTATACAACACTAGCATCAAGCTAATTGTGCCATATAATTTCTTAGCTAATTACACAGAAACAGAAAGTGTTTGATTACTACAAATATTATATAGTATAGTATAGTAAAGGAAATATACAGAGCAAGATTCAAACTATTTTATTTATTTATTTTTATTGTTTGGCGGGACTCCCCAGCCAACACGTCCACATGGGCCCCACATGTGATTTAACTGGGTTTTATCTGGGCATGGGCTTAGAGCGGGTATTTTTAAGGGTTCTATTCGGGCCCCAGTTCAGTTACATGTGGGCCCCATTGGGGTTATAAATCCCGGCCCCAGTTGGGTTATAGTTGGGACCCACGTGGGCCTGATTTTTAAAAGAGCCTAACATTTTAAAAACAGACTTTTAAATACCATTTACAAAACAGACATTTTTACATAGTACACGATTTTATACCTCAGCTCAAGCAAATGATGGTAGAACTGGATATTTCTCTGGTGTAGTGGAGACAGCTAAACGCCATTTCACTGTGACACCCAAAATGGAATCCTTTCCCACTGAACTGAGAAACTGACTCACATCTCTTTGGTTGCATGTAAATTTAAAGACTGATTCTTTACACAGCAACTGTTACATGGTCATGTTCCGTCTCTTCTGTTTCTTGCGTTTCTATAGTCTTTGTGAAGTGTTGCCCCGCCCTCTGTGTTAGTTTGGTTTCTAGAGTCACTCAGCTGTTTTGGTTTCTCGGCTGATTAGTATCCAGTTATATTCTCCGATGTCTAATCTCCTGGCGTGAGTCATCCTGTTCGTTACCCGTGCTTAGTCTCACCGTTTCCCCGTGGTTAGATCCTGTTCGTTACCTGTGCTTAGTCTCACCGTTTCTCCGTGGGTAGATTTCGTCTGTCTAGTCCGGTACTGTTGTTCTTCCATTTCTGGTCGTTGAGTCGTGCTCACCTGTCGTTCCGGCTTTCTTTATCTACGCTACCAAAGTTAAGTAGTCTCTCGCTTTGATCCTTGAGGTTCTGGGGTTGTTAGGTTTGCAGAGCCGTTTATTCTCTGCGAGGTTCTGTGTGCATGTGTTATGTACTGTCGGTGATCTAGTCGTCACGTAAAGAGTGTTACTGCCCAGGTTGCATACGTTATGTACTGTCGGTGATCTAGTCGTCACGTAAAGAGTGTTACTGCCCATGTTACATGTGTTATGTACTGTCGGTGATCCGGTCGTCATGTAAAGAGTGTTACTGCCCAGGTTGCATACGTTATGTACTGTCGGTGATCTAGTAGTCACGTAAAGAGTGTTACTGGCCATGTTACATGTATTATATACTGCCTGTCTATGAAAGTAGATCTGTCTCAACACGACTGGCCTATGTAAGGCTTTGAGTATACTGCATGTCTGTTAAAGTACTGCTTGTCTGTTAAAGTAAAGCTGTCTCGTGTTTAACATGCCTCGCCGTTCCCGTGCGTTAAGGGTTGGCACGATTCGCCTCCAAGAGGCTCAGAGTGTATCTCTCAATAAATTGAGTTTTCTTCCGCATTTGCGTCCGTCTCCTAGTTGCGAAACGTTACAGAATGACTCACCAAATGAGGACGCAGCGAGTAAACTCAGTGTGGACTCTCCATTTGAGGAGGGAGGTTGTAAAGAAACTATGTTGGTAACTGTTGGTTCTGAAGTAAAGCCTTCTATTGCGAGCCGTGCTGAGAGCAGACTAATGTATTCGAACCAACTTGGTGTGTTGCAGTCGGAGTTATCGTTAGACTCAGAGGGAAAACCTGTTATTTTACCTTCAATCATGCCCTGCCCTTATGAATTTAGTGGTGAAGGAGATAATGTTGATTGTTTCATTATGCGATGTGAGCTGTATTTTCAACATTTAACTTGCCCTAAACCTCCAGATAATGTATCCGTACTCTTTATGAGATCTCTCTTACGGAGTGTAGCTCTCGAGTGGGCGGACCTTGTTTTGGCTACTAGACCAGAAGAGGCCTGGACTGTTGATGGATTTTTTCGGTTTCTTAGGTTGAGGTTTTCTAGAACTAAAGTCCTACGTAGTCCAGATGCCAATGGGATTCCTTCCATCAAACATTTGAACCCCTTAGCTACATCGGGGTTGAGATGTTCTGTAACGGGTGTACCTCCTGATTGTCGACCTCTCATAACCCATCTTTTTGACCCTATCTGTTATGTAGGGAAGAAAAAGAGAGTTAAGGAGGCTGCACTGCCTGATTCCCAGTCTGAACCGGAGGCCGCGCTGCCTGATTCCCAGTCTGAACCGGAGGCCGCGCTGCCTGGCTCCCAGTCTGAACCGGAGGCCGCGCTGCCTGACTCCCAGTCTGAACCGGAGGCCGCGCTGCCTGACTCCCAGTCTGAACCGGAGGCCGCGCTGCCTGACTCCCAGTCTGAACCGGAGGCCGCGCTGCCTGACTCCCAGTCTGAACCGGAGGCCGCGCTGCCTGACTCCCAGTCTGTCCCGGAGTGTCCGCTGCCTGACTCCCAGTCTGTCCCGGAGTGTCCGCTGCCTGACTCCCAGTCTGTCCCGGAGTGTCCGCTGCCTGACTCCCAGTCTGTCCCGGAGTGTCCGCTGCCTGACTCCCAGTCTGTCCCGGAGTGTCCGCTGCCTGACTCCCAGTCTGTCCCGGAGGCCATTCTGCCTGACACTCAGATGGAGTCGGTTCCTGTTCATCCAGCTTACCAAGAGCCCCTATGCGGTACTTCTGTTACAAATTCGACCACAGAAGAGCCTTCTGGAAGTGTCCTTTCTATTTTTGAACTTTTAAACAGCTTTGACTGTAGGACTATGCCCTTACTCCTTGCTCCTGTTCCAGGTTATGTTTTAGTCCCTGTGCCTGTTATGATGTCTTTGCCTGTACTGGTTCCTGTTGTTCGGGAAGTGTGTAAACATTACGTTTCTGTTCCTATGTGTTTGTCTATGCCTTGTGTGCTTACGTATTGGGTGCCGGTGCATATGTCTGTTGTTTTGTGTATATTGTTTTCTGTTTTTGGGTGTTCATCTGGTGTTAGTTTTGTTCCCCATGGCCCCTCTTCGGAGTCTCCATTGGGTTCCGGTTTAGCTGAGTCTGTGCCTGCCAGTCCGGTGTCCGTTGCCCTGGACCCTGTCCAGTGCCCCAGGGATCTGCGACCCTCCCGTTCTCTTGGAACAAATTCTCAGTCGGTCGGGCCCGTGTCTGCGTCGGCTGGTGCCTCGGTACTGTCTTCGAGTGGTCCTGCGCTGGGGTCTTCGTGTTCTGTTAGGGATCCTTCTGGTTTATTTTGCGGGTTATCAGACCGTGGGCCGGACTCATCGTCTGTTTCCTTTGCCCATTGTCGGTCCTCTTTTGTCCCCTCTAGGTCCGAGTTGTCCACGCCGGTTGTTATCCCGGTGTCTAGTTCGTCTTCCCTGGCTTCTTCTGGGTTTTTGTCTGATTCTATCGGTCCCCTTTGAGGGGATTTTTGCGTGCCCCAGTGTGGCACGCTTTAGGGGGGGGTACTGTTACATGGTCATGTTCCGTCTCTTCTGTTTCTTGCGTTTCTATAGTCTTTGTGAAGTGTTGCCCCGCCCTCTGTGTTAGTTTGGTTTCTAGAGTCACTCAGCTGTTTTGGTTTCTCGGCTGATTAGTATCCAGTTATATTCTCCGATGTCTAATCTCCTGGCGTGAGTCATCCTGTTCGTTACCCGTGCTTAGTCTCACCGTTTCCCCGTGGTTAGATCCTGTTCGTTACCTGTGCTTAGCACTAGAGCTCCTGAGAATTCAGGATTCTGAGGACATCACCCCTCCTTCTTGCCAGCAATTAGCAAAGCCAAACATCACCCTTTATTATGTTAATTCACAGAGCAAGACTGAGGCAGCAGCCTTACCCAGAAAGTCTCTGCACCCAGAAGTCAAACAGATCACAGATCACAAACAAGCAGAAACACAAATGCTTCTATCAAATGCTTCTAACACAAATATAGATAGATAGATAGATAGATAGATAGATAGATAGATAGATAGATAGATAGATAGATAGATAGATAGTATAAGAAATGTACAAAGAGCAAGATTCAAGCCTGCTGTTTAGATCACAAACAAGCAGAAACACAAATGCTTCTATCAAATGCTTCTAACACAAATATAGATAGATAGATAGTATAAGAAATGTACAAAGAGCAAGATTCAAGCCTGCCGTTTAGATCACAAACAAGCAGAAACACAAATGCTTCTATCAAATGCTTCTAACACAAATATAGATAGATAGATAGTATAAGAAATGTACAAAGAGCAAGATTCAAGCCTGCCGTTTAGATCACAAACAAGCAGAAACACAAATGCTTCTATCAAATGCTTCTAACACAAATATAGATAGATAGATAGATAGATAGATAGATAGATAGATAGATAGATAGATAGAGAGGTAGTATAAGAAATGTACAAAGAGCAAGACTCAAGCCTGCTGTTTAGATCACAAACAAGCAGAAACACAAATGCTTCTATCAAATGCTTCTAACAAATAGATAGATAGATAGATAGATAGATAGATAGATAGATAGATAGATAGATAGAGAGGTAGTATAAGAAATGTACAAAGAGCAAGATTCAAGCCTGCTGTTTAGATCACAAACAAGCAGAAACACAAATGCTTCTATCAAATGCTTCTAACACAAATATAGATAGATAGATAGATAGAGAGCACATGAATTTTTCCTGTCTTTTCCTCTCCTTTTCCAGCCTGCTGTTTAGATCACAACATTTATCGGTGATGCAGTGATGAAACGCGACCATGCTAATTTTCGCTAGCAATGATATGGGATTTCCTATATAACATTAGCATCAAGCTAATTGCGCCATATAATTTCTTAGCTTTTCAAACGCGAATTCAAACGCGGAAACAGAAAGTGTTTGATTACAACAAATATTATATAGTATAGTATATGAAATATACAAAGAGCAAGATTCAAACAATTTTATTTATTTGTATTGTTTGATGGGACTCATTAGAGAAACTGTCGTCTCTACGTGCGATTGAATTGTAACTTTTGAAACACGACTCTACAAATTTTCTGCCGTTTGTTGTAGTATCGGTAACATACAGTCTGCTTGTAACTTCAACTTTTTCGTGAAGTATCACGTTTGGTGTTTTGGTCATATGAGCTTGGGGGTGAGCCAGCTTGTGCTTTGGCAGGCGTATGAGCTGGGGGTGAGCTGCTTCCACCGCATTACCAAGACAATGGGCGTTAATCCCTTCACAGCAGGGGAGTGGGCTACATGGACCCTACCAAGCCCTGTGAAATTTTTCGCTTCTCTAGGAGCTCTAGTGTTAATCTCACCGTTTCTCCGTGGGTAGATTTCGTCTGTCTAGTCCGGTACTGTTGTTCTTCCATTTCTGGTCGTTGAGTCGTGCTCACCTGTCGTTCCAGCTTTCTTTATCTACGCTACCAAAGTTAAGTAGTCTCTCGCTTTGATCCTTGAGGTTCTGGGGTTGTTAGGTTTGCAGAGCCGTTTATTCTCTGCGAGGTTCTGTGTGCATGTGTTATGTACTGTCGGTGATCTAGTCGTCACGTAAAGAGTGTTACTGCCCAGGTTGCATACGTTATGTACTGTCGGTGATCTAGTCGTCACGTAAAGAGTGTTACTGCCCATGTTACATGTGTTATGTACTGTCGGTGATCCGGTCGTCATGTAAAGAGTGTTACTGCCCAGGTTGCATACGTTATGTACTGTCGGTGATCTAGTAGTCACGTAAAGAGTGTTACTGGCCATGTTACATGTATTATATACTGCCTGTCTATGAAAGTAGATCTGTCTCAACACGACTGGCCTATGTAAGGCTTTGAGTATACTGCATGTCTGTTAAAGTACTGCTTGTCTGTTAAAGTAAAGCTGTCTCGTGTTTAACATGCCTCGCCGTTCCCGTGCGTTAAGGGTTGGCACGATTCGCCTCCAAGAGGCTCAGAGTGTATCTCTCAATAAATTGAGTTTTCTTCCGCATTTGCGTCCGTCTCCTAGTTGCGAAACGTTACAGCAACAGGCCCCAAAGGACCCACATCCATAGTGGTGTTTACCTCCCAAAAGCCTACAATGCTGACCTTATGATCTCCTGAGCTTGGGAGAGAGGCCATCTAAGAGAGGCTGGTCAAAACCAACCTTCGTCGAAGGACACTGGGACCACAGTCAGGAATGACCATAAAACTCTAAATTCCAACCTTATCTGATCTCCCATAGTTTAAACCCACTCTATGTCCTGTGTTATAATCCAGAGCTGAAGATACAAATATTTCAGAGATCTCTGTAACTCCAAATCTGAACTGTACACAGAATTGGGATTCAGCCTACAGGAACCAGCTCGGCGAATGCAGTCTAGAGACACCGAACTTGACTACCTTCCATACAAGGAAAGATTAATTATTCTTGAAACCAGTATTCAGCATTCCAGCCTTAAGAACAAAGGACCACAAGACCATTTAAATGTGAACACTGTGCCATGTGGTTGATATAAAGACACAACTTGTGATCTTTCATGTATTCAGTATTAAGTGATCTTATTAGAATACGTGTTACTGTATAAACACACCACATTGATGCATATCTATGTATTAGTTTGTATGTTATTCATCGAATGTAATCATTCTCATGTGTACGTATGTGACCTCACATTTATGCCTGTCTGTGCATTATGTCATTTGTTGTCCAAAAGTGGAAATTGAGAATGGCTCAATGTGTAGACTAATAGAACCAAATTAGTTCTTGTTTAGGCAGAGTATGTAAGACAATTTATTTAGGATTAGTTTACTTTGTCTTCGAATTGTGTTAATCTGTCTTCTTTGGTTAAGTCATTAACTAGACCTGGAAAGACGGGCACTCCTCGCTCTCCCCCTCTCTCTCTCTTTCTCTCCCCTGTCTGGGCAGAGGTCATGAATATTCATTAATAAAGGCCAATGGTCAATGGCCTGATGAACATGAAAGCGCCTTACAATTACGCCCCTAAAACTTGTTTTAAAAGCCCTAGCTCGAAGCGAAACAATGAGCTTGGCAGCCTGGTAATTTGGGAAGACTTGGAGAACTTCGCCAGAGTCGCCGAGACTCAAAGACTTGAACACGCCAAACCATCGCGACTGTTCGCTGGACTCACGCCGAACACCGCAATGTCCAGAAGAGCGATGCCAAGAAACCGCAACTTACGCTCTCACCGAGTCCAACAGAAGATTCTTCTTTATTTTATTTTATTTTCTTTATTCTACGTTTCGTCGTCAAAAGTACTTTTATTTCGTCTAGTCGTTCAAGTCAAGCTCATCTTCTTTCTCAGTCAAGTCATCTGCACAAGTTTGTCTGCGCCCTCAAGCTTCGACTGTGACGTCACCGCTAAGCCTCCGCGACCCGAGCCGTCTCACGTGACCTGCTCCGCAGACCTTAGCCGCCTCAAGAAACGAACCGTGAACGCGCACTGGTTGGTCCGCGTAACCACGTCTCTCCTTCGAAGTAAGACGCTCAGTTCATATGCTGTTTTGGGGTTGCCAGCTGCTATTTCTCCCGGAGTCCAAAACAGTAAATACTGTTACCATTAACCTGCCCAAACGTCCTCTTTCTTCTTTTCTATTCTCTCTCTAAAGACCTCGTGTCCGTCCTTGGGTCCTACGCTAGTTAGGCAAGCCTTAGGATAGTTAAATAAATAAATCTCATGATCCGACAGTTGTTTATCACTCGCTATTGTTGTTTAATTTTATATTCTTTGTTGTTCACTATTATATCCCTGGTTTAAATTAGTAGATTCACATATAGGTTTAGTTTCAATTTGAGCCAAATCATTCATATGCTTTGTATCAATTGTAATATTAACCATTTAATAAATGTGGACATTTATTCATCTGGTCACGGTGGTAAATGCATATTTTGGTCGATGGTATTAGGTCACTGCGCGGAACCAGAACTTAACCCTTTAGTAATGAGACTGATCAAACCATATTCCACCTAACTCCGTTATCACAATACTGGTTCCTGAGCAATCAGGATGGTGCCCCGTTCATAATCCATAAACTAACATATGTATCCGCTACACTGGCACACAAACAAATAAATTGCATGTTGATATAGTTATAATAACTAAATTCATTCAAAATGTTAACATAAAGTTAAAACAACAAAGTTAATGTACCTGCTTCAGATTTATGGAATAAACCATTGCCTCGCCTCCTCTCGTGCGCGCCCGCCCCCAACGAAAGTCTAGAACGGTCTCCCGCCTGGCCTGACTGAAAGCGATTTTTTATATCCGTTGGAGATATCATTCACTGAGGTAAGAAATTAACTTTTTATCCGGTTTCTCTAATTTGGTTATCAATGTGTAAAAGAACAAATATACAAAGAAAGAAAGAAAATTATCTGAGGATATAATGCCTGACGTTATATTTAATTCAACTAGATAGTTAACTAGCTAGCTTGATAGCTAAAACAACCGTTAGTGTTGAAAGGTAGAACGCAAGCCGTTCATTTGTTATGGCTAAGAGGAATAATCTGTAGGGAAAAATATAGTGTTTAAAATGTGTATGTTTACACATTTTCGATGTAACCCACCTAGATTTAGTTAATTAATTTTCCTAGATCAGCTAAGACATAAGTGCAAATTTCGATGTTGCTAGGCTAGCTAACCTACCATAGAAAATCTTGTGTATAGCAGAAAAGAGTATTGTCTTATGGATAAACAGAATTTTTAATTTTGTTTTGTAGGTGCCCTAAAACAAAATGCTTATCTTCAGAATTAACTAAAGATGATGTTGAGAGAGCTGTCTCAAAGTGGTTTACCAATGCTCGTGACCATGATGGAAACCGTGCATTGAGAGCGCAGAGAGACTTTCAAAAAAGGAACGCAGAACAGATGTAAGTAATCAATAGTGAGTTACATGTTTGTGATAATGTGACTATGAAGGCATGTGAAAATAATTGTCATTTTTACTTTCCAAAACCCTGACAGCTCCTATATTGGAGTTTTTAAATGTTTTATGTACACCTAACTTGTCAACCTAACACATCACTTGACCTTTGTAAAATCTCCCTCAAGAGGTGATTAAAGTGTTAGACATCAGTGTTTTTGGAAATTTTGAGTAACTGCAGCAGCTCAAATTAATGAATTGTATAGTATATTTGAAGGAGTACTGGTCAGGATTTTATTATCCTGTGCAAACTAGAAGCTAGCAAAAGCCTTCATAGAGTTCTGTACAATGTATTATGGTCAGGACCCAGGTGGTGCAGAAAATGCATGCCCATTAAACAGGCCTAGTGTGCTAATTCAATAGTACAAACAGGATCTTTATGCTTTACCATGTTTTAGATTCACAGAGAAGGATGTTTATCATTGCTAAAAGTGGTTTAGATAATCTGCAGTGTTACTGTTTTGTGCTTTAATTAATACTGTTGTCTGTCTCTCCCTCCCCTCTTCTCTCTCTCTCTACAAGATGTGAAACTACACAACTCAGCAACACACAGTAAAGGATTCTAAAGACTCTTAACATATGTTTTATGGACATTTATGGTTAAAATTGTTAATGAGTTGTCGTTTTCAATAAAACATTTTTATTAGGATTGATCAAGCATTTGTCGTCATTTAAATGCAAGTATTATTATAAACAGCTCATCTCTGATTGAAATTACTTATGATAATACAGTCTTTAGTGCTGTGCTCTTATACAACAGTTTTGCAAAGTAAGAAAAGCAACTGAATATTGCTTTAGGTATGTCTATACATGAGTCTATACATGTTCTGCTGTTTGTTGTAGGATCGGTAACATATACAGTCTGCTTGTAACTTCGAGTTTACCGTGAGGTTGTGTCACATGGGGGTTGAGCCGCTTCCGCCGCATTCCATATCATTACCAAGACAATGGGCGTTAATCCCTTCACAGCAGGGGAGTGGGCTACATGGACCTTAGGAAACCTTACGAAATTTTTAGTAGCTCTCGGAGGATTAGTGATATACATATGTGTTTTACAGGCCGGAGAGGAACAGGCAGAGGAAGGAGTTTTCCTGCTGGGAGTGCGCAGGGAGTGCGGGATTGGGCACAGACAGAGCATGATAGCACGTAATCCTGGATGTCATCCTCCCAGAACAGCCACCAGTAACGCTGTCAGATGAAATGTCATGTACGTGTAATACCTGGGTGGCCCATGCCTGCTGTATTGAGGGCGAGTTGGAGGATATGCCCTCTAAGGGACACGGGTACGTACTGTTTACCTTCGGGGCATTCTTCAGGCCCCGATCAGTGCGTAGAGCTTCGTCCAACTCCTCTTGGATCTCCCATCTGATAACAGCAAGGAAACAGGAATCCTGCAGAATACACTCAGGCTCTTTGACAGCTGTGTCTTTTTCATAAAGTCAGGAGAGGGCGTAAGCTTTGACATTCTTTGATCCAGGTCTATAAGATACAGTGAAGCGAAACCGAGAGAAGAATAACACCCACCTGGCTTGTCACGGGTTTAGACGTCTGGCAGACTTCAGATATTCCAAATTCTTGTGGTCAGTATAAACCACAAAGTGGTGTTCCAACCAATGATGCAAGGGCAAGTTTTATGGCCAGGAGTTCTTGGTTACCAATGTCGTAATTAATTTCAGCGGCTGTTAGTTTCTTTGAATAATAGGCACAGGGGTATAATTTCGGCGGGTTCCCCTGTCTTTGTGAGAGAACAGCGCCCACTCCCACCTCTGAGGCATCAACTTCCACGATAAACTGGAGCAGGGGGTCGGGGAGATGCAGTATAGGAGCTGATGTGAACGCCTTCTTAAGGAGTGAAAACGCCCGTTCTTCCTCGGCGGTCCAGATAAATTCCAGTTTCTTTCTCCCTTTCGGGAGAATAGTAAGAGGAGCTGCCAACTCACAGAATCCACGGATGAAACAGTGACAGAAGTTGGCGAAACCCAAGAATCGCAGTAGTTCCTTACTAGAACGGGGGGTCGGCCAGTCCATGACCGTTTTCACTTTATCGGCATCCATGGAGATTTGACCAGATTCCAATAAACACAGAATGAGATGTAATTATTCTTGTGCGAACACATACACTAATTAACACTTGGAGAATGATGTATGGTGGACTTAAGGTGAATGAAATGGGTACGCATCATCAGTATGAATTTATGGGTATGCATCATCAGTAGTGTACCGCTGGGTCATGGGGAGTTACGGCCTTTAACACTATACACCCTCTCCAGTGGCGGCCAGCTACAGGGTGATCAGTCCTGAGCTTGCGTTCCAAGCCCAATTACTTTGTAAATCACCTTGTTGGTAGACATCTCAGGGGACTATGCATGGCAGGGTCATCCACTTCCAGTGATGTCAGTAACGCGTTACTTAGTAACGCGTTACTCTAATCTTACCACTTTTTTCGGTAACGAGTAATATAACGCGCTACTATTTCCAGTCCAGTAATCAGATTAAAGTTACTTATCCAAATAACTGTGCGTTACTATTTATATTTTCCCTAGTAAAATATATATTTTTGCTTTCTTCTTGGCTCAGTTCTACGTTTGCGTCTGACCGTAGCGCTCGACTTCGCACGCTGCGCGCGACCCTGTGAGAGCACGAGCACGTTTTACAAGTCATTCTTTGCTGTGTCCTCCCGTAACGATATGTGGTAGTATAAAGAAACACCCCTCAAAAACAGGGGAAGGAACATTTACCTGACCAATTTTAATGTTGCTTTGTGTTCCACGTTTGAAAAGTGCTGGAATTTTGACTAACGTAGCCTACTTTAAATTGCTTGAAATTGTAATGGTATTTCGTTTCACAAGCTGTCTGACTGAACTGGGGTGGGTTTCCCGAAACGTTCGTAGCGCTAAGTACTTCTTAACCTCGTACGTTTCATAAGAGGTTACGAAGTACTTGGCGCTACAAACGTTTCGGGAAACCCACCCCAGTTCGCTTGTATTACGTTTACAAATAAATTTACAAATAATACCGCGCAGCTACACAAACGTAATGTCAGGAGATACTGTAGCGACTCCTACTCCTCACGGCGAGTCTTGCCCTTTAAGTGACACTGGGGGGGCGGAGCCTGCGCGAGCCAGGGTTGTTATCAATAAAGTTTCCCTCCTCGGGATTTTTTGATTAAGCAGTTTCTGCCTCGGTTACCGAACCTGCTTCAATATATTGTTACTGTTAAAAATGCACTTCCAATAAAGTGAGTATTGGAAAAATTTATTTTGCTGCTGAATGTAACTATTAAAGTAACTTGTAATCTAACGTAGTTACTTTTAAAATCAAGTAATATGTAACGTAACTAAGTTACTTTTAAAAGGAGTAATCAGTAATCAGTAATCGGATTACTTTCTCAAGGTAACTTAGCCATCACTGTCCACTTCCCTGTGTCATGCCTAGGCTGCTTGACTGAATCCCTTCTGCTACACTACTTGGGAGCCCATCTGGGGTCATTCCTCTTCAGCCAAAGCCACTGGCTACTCCTTTCAGTTGCCTCTGATGCAGCTTTAATGACAATGCGCAGGCTCTGGCTTTTAATTCCCTTATCCCTCAGAAGCTTTGTGGCAGATTTTCCCACAAAGCCTCCTATCTGCTCTGTCACTAGGGCCTTCCTGCACCCCATTCAGTCCCCCAGGGGGCTGTGGATCCTTGTAGAGAGTACGCTGTGCGCAATTGGCTGCCGCTTCTCGCTGGTGTGAGATTGGTTGTGTAAGAGTTGTATTAAAATTGTAAATTTTAAAGCGACCTTGGGTTTCTAGAAAGGTGCTATACAAGTTGAAAGATTCATTCATTCATTCAAATGGACATGTTAAATCAAGGTGTGTTCACTAATTAGTATCACAGGTGTCTACAATATTGTAATCAGTCAGTGGGCCTATATATAGGGAAGTCACTGTGCTGTTTGGTGACAAGGTGTGTACCACACTCAACATGAACCAGAGGAAGCAAAGAAAAGAGTTGTCTCAGGATATTAGAAAGAAAATAATAGACAAGCATGTTAAAGGTAAAGGTTATAAGACCATCTCCAAGCAGCTTGATGTTCCTGTGACTACAGTTGCACGTGATTCAGAAATTTAAGATCCATGGGACTGTAGCCAACCTCCCTGGACGTGGACGCAGGAGGAAAATTGGTGACAAATCAAAGAGATGGATAACACGAATGGTAACAAAAGAGTCAAGAAAAACATCTAAAGAGATTCAAGGTGAACTTCAAGCTCAAGGAACATCAGTCTCAGATCGAACTATCCGTCGATGTTTGAGCCAAAGTGGACTTCATGGGAGACGACCAAGGAGGACACCATTGTTGACAACAAAACATAAAAAAGCCAGATTGGAATTTGCCAAACTTCATGTTGACAAGCCACAAAGCTTCTGGGAGAATGTCCTATGCACAGATGAGACAAAAATTGAACTTTTTGGCAAGGCACATCAGCTCTATGTTCTATGTTCTATATATATATATTAGTGGTGGGTCGTTAACGGCGTTCGTTATTTTTATACTCTTATCGGGCGATATAAAAATTATCGCCGTTAATCTATTCTTAAATTTGGGTTGGGAACTGGGTAAAAATGGGTAAGCAAACTATGATGACTTTCAACTTGATAGTTTAGCTCGGCTGTATTCCTAACCAAATTGCACAGTAGGGGCGAGAACGAGTTTTCAAACCTGTGAATTACAAATCGTACGTGTGTTTACATGGATGCAGCCACGAAGTCGCCAGGTTTGCTTCATGGAAAATTTTAGGAACGTAAAATGTTACCGGAGCGGAGCTCAGAGCGGACGTTTTCTGCATGGTCCTAGCGCTAACTTTGTCGCTATTTAAATATTTATTTTTAACCGTTAAAACTGCAGACCAAAACCGACTTTTGAAAAAGTCCCCCCCAAATTACATCCGTGAGGTTAAATGTACTAAATATTGGCTTACATTTCAAATATCATGTTTAGCTGAATAAACATGTTATCAACCCCTTTTAATTTACAGTATGTAGGCTTACAAATTAATGTTTAACTGAATAAACCGTTGAACATGAGTAGCCTACATTTTATTGAGCATGTTTTTTTCCCTTCAAGTATCAAAGTAGAACTTTCTGAAGCTCAAAAAAATAAAGGGAACACTTAAACAACACAATATAACTCCAAGTCAACCACACTTTTGTGAAACCAACCTGTTAAGTTAGGAAGCAACACTGATTGTGAATCAATTTCACCTGCTGTTGAGCAAATGGACTAGACAACAGGTAGAAATGAGAGGCAATTAGCAAGACCCCCCCTTTAAAGGAGTGGTTCTGCAGGTGGGGACCACAGACCACTTCTCAGTACCTATGCTTTCTGGCTGATGTTTTGGTCACTTTTGAATTTTGGTGGTCCTTTCACACTCGTGGTAGCATTAGACGGACTCAACAACCCACACAAGTGGCTCAGGTAGTGCAGCTCAGCCAGGATGGCACATCAATGCGAGCTGTGGCAAGAAGGTTTGCTGTGTCTGTCAGCGTAGTGTCCAGAGGCTGGAGGCGCTACCAGGAGACTGGCCAGTACACCAGGAGATGTGGAGGAGGCCGTAGGATGGCAACAACCCAGCAGCAGGACCGCTACCTCCGCCTTTGTGCAAGAAGGAACAGGAGGAGCACTGCCAGAGCCCTGCAAAATGACCTCCAGCAGGCTACAAATGTGCATGTGTCTGCACAAACGGTTAGAAACCGACTCCATGAGGATGGTATGAGGGCCCGACGTCCACAGATGGGGGTTGTGCTCACAGCCCCATACCGTGCAGGACGCTTGGCATTTGGCAGAGAACACCAGGATTGGCAAATTCGCCACTGGCGCCTTGTGCTCTTCACAGATGAAAGCAGGTTCACACTGAGCACGTGACAGAAATGACAGAGTCTGGAGACGCCATGGAGAGTGATCTGCTGCCTGCAACATCCTTCAGCATGACTGGTTTGGCAGTGGGTCAGTAATGGTGTGGGGTGGCATTTCTTTGGAGGGCCGCACAGCCCTCCATGTGCTCACCAGAGGTAGCCTGACTGCCATTAGGTACCGAGATGAGATCCTCAGACCCCTTGTGAGACCATATGCTGGTGCGGTTGGCCCTGGGTTCCTCCTAATGCAGGACAATGCTAGACCTCATGTGGCTGGAGTGTGTCAGCAGTTCCTGCAAGATGAAGGCATTGAAGCTATGGACTGGCCCGCCCGTTCCCCAAACCTGAATCCGATTGAGCACATCTGGGACATCATGTCTCGCTCCATCCACCAAAGTCACATTGCACCACAGACTGTCCAGGAGTTGGCGGATGCTTTAGTCCAGGTCTGGGAGGAGATCCCTCAGGAGACCATCCGCCACCTCATCAGGAGCATGCCCAGGCGTTGTAGGGAGGTCATACAGGCACGTTGAGGCCACACACAATACTGAGCCTCATTTTGACTTGTTTTGAGGACATTACATCAAAGTTGGATCAGCCTGTAGTGTGTTTTTCCACTTTAATTTTGTGTGTGGCTCCAAATCCAGGCCTCCATTGGTTAATAAATTTGATTGATGATTTTTGTGTGATTTTGTTGTCAGCACCTTCAACTTTGTACAGAACAAAGTATTCAATGAGAATATTTCATTCATTCAGATCTAGGATGTGGTATTTGAGTGTTCCCTTTATTTTTTGAGCAGTATATATATATATGGGTGATTCCGCCGAATCGGTACGTTTTGGGGTTTTGGAATTTTTTTTTTATCACATTTTATCACATTTTTTAAAATGATATGGGCCAAACTCAGGCTATCTATTTTAGTTACATTATGACACATTCTCTACTTCATTATATGACTCTTTCGTCAACCCTGTTACGGACAAAGTGGTTAATGTTCCATATATTTAGGAGTACTTGTGACGCCGGGGGCGTCGGGACAGAGGCAGCCGGAGACGTGGGTTGGACAGAAGGTGGTTTATTATCCATGGCAACCAGTAACACTCGTATAGCATACACAGCAAGTAATGCAAGGTAAAGCTCGTAGCGCACACACTGTAGATGCAAGGTAAAGCTCGTAGCGCACACTGTGGATGCAAGGTGAAGCTCGTAGCGTACACACACGGTAGGGAACGCAGTGACGGACTCGCTCTCAACCAGAGACGCTCGTGTAGCGGCAATGTGCAGCACTGGACCAGACGACCTGCGGGCTTAAGAAGTGCAAAGTAAACAAGAAACAGGTGCTCAGTATGATGGTGATTGCGACTGTGGAAGTGGCTGCGTGCGCGGGGGTGTGTGCTGGGATCGGCTGCTGGCCGGGTTGCGCGCCCTCTGGTGGCGACCCGGCCCCCTCACCGTGACAGTAGTTATGCATAACAATTTACACATGAGTGGGTAGTGAATCTGTCCCTTTTTTTTACTGTATTGTCTTCAGATCATTAATATATTCTTAAATATTACATTTTTGCTATCATATGACCATCTACAGCTAGATTGTGCAAGTAGACCACATATTATTATGAATATATTAGTGTTTTTATGACAATGGTATTGGAAAAAAGCCATTTTCCAAACTTTTATCTAATGTTAATCGCAATGGTTATACTTGGGTTATAATTGTTTTTGTAATTCTTTATATTTTTATGAAATTCATAGTGGTAACAGGACTGACATGCAAGTAACAGGGTGGACAAAAGTAACGGATGATGGGACACATTCTGCTGAACACTTCACATGTTTATTTCTTTAAATAAAATACTGAAATTATTGTTGTTTTATCATATTTTAGTAGTAACAGAACAGTTACAGAATCACTGAGTTTTAAAACGTAGAAAAATGTATCACAATGAATGCTATTAAGGAACAAATCTTATCGACTCACAAAAGAAAAGTGCATGTGAAAATGATGGAACATGTTCTTCAGAATTCATGAATTTTGTTAAAACATTACTGCATTTGTTGTTTTCTAATTTCATAGTAATAAATCGGTAACAGTATCATTGAAATGTAACACTTGGAATGTAAATTAATGTAAACGAGAAACAAAACTGTTGACAAAACAGAAATTAATATGTAAACAAAAATAATAATAAGTGCCCAATGCACAGGCCCTAATCATGGCACACATTCTTCAGTACATTTAACACTGTGTTATGACGACCTTAAAACATAACTTCCAACCATAGGCATTACTGCCATACCACTGAACAATGAACAAATCAGTCTAAACTATCTGGAATGTGGTGTTATCTGCATCTCAGCACATATATGCAGTACACACACATGTGCATGTGCATGCACACACACAGAATCTACTTCGTAAGATCCAGCCATATATCTCCTTGGATTGCGACATGGCGACTAGTGATTGGTAGGGGGGCTGGGATGAAGCGCGGTACATCATCAAAGAGGTACCAGAGAATGTCGTCACAAATGGGCCAAAAGAATTTGTTTGGACCTCCTCTGTGCATACATTTGACCTGGACGTCAGTGTCATCTGTTGCAATGACAATGCCTGGGTAGATATCCTTGTCATATCTGACCACGCACCATTTTCCAATGATGTCTGTGCTACTGTGCCAATCAATCTCAGTAGATATGCTTGGAGTTGGGTCAGACAGAAACTTGAAGACCTTTGACCCAGGGCACGGGCAATCAAGTTTCTTCATGGTAGCTGCACACATACAACTGACATCACGGCAAATCAGGGTGCCTCTCTCCTGTGTCACAATCTGATGCAGGCACATTGTTGAGGGAACTCGTGGGATATTTGATGGCATGGCCTGCATTGACTTGTCAACATCCCCCTCTTCCACATAAAACAGCTTTATGGAGGTGTTGGTACTGACTAGGGCTGAAAACAAAGATTTTGCATCTGGAATGTCAGTGCCTCTGCTGACAAGGTCATCTGCAATTCTCTTTAACACACCCCCAACTCCATCAGGGGCCCCCTTCCCATGATTTGCTTCGAAAAAATTCCAAGTGCCTTTTTCAAAGCCTCTTTGGAACAATTCTGTGCAGAAGAGGTAGAAGTTCCCACGTTGGCGGTACTGTGACCATGGCCCATCACTCAGGAAGTGAATCACCTTCACCATAGGGTGCTCTTCTTTTATGTAATTCAGAACTGGCCGGAGATGTTCCCAAATTGCAGCAGGCCCTTTCTGTCGGGATGGGGACAGAGTGGTGAAACATATGGGGCTTGCATTTGGAGCTACATACAGCACACCAGTATGTAGGGTGGCTTGTTGGTGAGATGCACCAAAGTGGACTGCTTGAATTTCGGAACTGTACTTGCATCCATAGTTTTCCGAGAAATCCACATGGATTATGCATTCAACAGTGGAGAGCTCCTGTTTAAGTGCACGGCTGAAGGCAAACTGTTGTCTGATGTTATAGGTGTGCCTTTTGAACCTAGACAGTTGTGCATTGAAGAGATCCAGGAGGGTTTCTAGTGTCCCCTCCATTTCTTTTTTCAATGTCATTTTAAATGACATTGCTCCTGAACCCTGCTTTTCCTCTGTAACCCACTGGGTATATGAGACCTGGGTTGTGGGCTCATATGGGGTTGGAATGGGAAAGCTGTTGAGCTTGCACTCATCACATTGGCCATACATACACTTCTTGTCACGGGAGTCACATATAACCTGTTCTACTAACTCCTCGATGTTGCGGTGTGGTAGGAGCCTTAGGTGGTAGAGCTTATCTGTGACAAAGGAAAGATTTTCATGCACCTTGCATTAACAGGTTTCAGCCAAGAACTTCCTGTGTGCATTTGCCATTGTATCCATAAGGAATCTCTTCTGCCTTTTAAGCTTGTATCTTGTCTTCGTCTGCTTCTTACCAGTTGTCAAACGACTCACATCATCCTGTTCAAAGAACTGCCTTACACAGTTCTTAATTTATTCCGCTGTAAGAGTATTTCTCTTTCTTTTAAATGTTATCGGATCTTTGTGTGAGTACTTCCATCTTTTCCTTGAGAAACCCAGCAGGGTTTCAGCATATCTCTTTAGCCGGTACTTCCGCACAATCTCCCCCCGGTACATATTTTTGCGATTAGCTGTTTTTTTTTTCACCATTGGCCGTGCAATACCTGGCACTGAGATCCTTGGTAAGGGCATTATGGAAGAGAAGGGTTTTTCTAACCCCTTTGGGCAAAGGATGGGTGTTACGATTATCCGTGGATTTTAGAGATTTTTGTTTTTTTTTCACCAGTCTTTGGCATCGTTTTTTGAACTTCTCTTTCTGTGTGCGTTCTCGTTTCAACTCTTCCTCCAGACGGTGTAATAGCGACTTAATTTTCTTTCTTCTCTTCGCAGACCACTTTCTTCCTGCAGTAGCTTGCCTGATAAATAAGAATAAACAAACATTAGTAATGGCTTGATAATGCTACACGGTCTCACACTCATCTGGAATGCATCTGTACTTGACATGGATCCATTCTTAAATGTATTTTTCCAGAGTTGCACTGCTCCTAATACTCAGTCTAGTATGTAGTACACTTTCTTCCTGTTGATTATTGTCTACCTTATGTTTAACCTGAATATACTTTTCAGTGACTTATATTATCATTCTAACGTTGAAGGACCAGCTTCTTCCTGATTTGGTGTAAATAAGCTGCTGACTGCAACTGCCTTTTTTTCTGCTCTACTCTTTGCCTGGGCTAGTCTCCATTTTCTCCGCTGATATCTCTGCTGTCCTTCACTGCACTCACGTATGGACATTTTCTTCCCCTGTTCTTTGTCTCTTCTCCATTTCTTCTTTTCCCATTCAAGGTACTTTGCCCTTCGCTCTGGATCTGCGTCTCGGCGAGCGCAATAGCGCCTTTGCTTTTCTGCTGCACTTAAAGGCATACTAATAGCATCTGTAATGTGTAAAAGTAAATATATTTCTAACATTATCATTATAATAAGTCAGCAGCCTTAGTAGTCTCTTCATACAGAACATATTAGAAGCATACTATGAAATGAAGCTATTGTAAACACTCACAATGAAAAATTTGGGTATCAGTTCAATGAGGAACACAACATGCATTGTAAACATTTTTAAAAAGTTATCTAAAATAAACTTTTACTTTTATCTAAAGTTATTTTTATCTAAAGTTATCTAAAATAAACTTTTACCTGTTACTGCAGAATCACAATGGGTAAGTAACAGGAATGACAGTAACAGGGTTGATGATTTCAGGCTAATTTGGCCCTAGCTAGCTAATGTTCAAGGTCACAAGAGGAAACACCAGACAGTTTAAAATGTTTTTACATGTAGATTTGGAGAATAACAATATATAAAGCATATCTTTTTAAGTAATGGGTTAAAAAGTGGTAACAGTAATGATGCACATAAACTGACCACCCCCAACAGTCATATAAAGTATCAAAATTCCACACTAAAGAAGACTGAAACTTACTTCTGGTTCACGTGGTCAAAATCCTCTTCCTGTGAGTGGTCACTTCCTGGAAATGATGTAACTGGTGGAATGAACCATTACTTTACAGGGTTTTTTTTTTACAGGGTCAGTAACTGGGTTGACTTGAACCCAGGGGACACGGATAAAATTATTTAAATTTTATAGAAATTGCATGTATGCATATTCAAAACATTTCTTACCTACTAGATTACTCCTAGAACAACATAAAAATGTGGAAATTATATAATTTTACCAATAATTAACAATTAAAAAGACCCCTTGAAAATAACTTTTGCTCTGAGGGACAGGCCAAAATCCCCGCCTTGTCAACAAAAATGCAAATTTAAAATGGGAAAATAATAATCAATCACTTAATTTTTAAGACCAGCTTGATGACAAAAGATAGGTTAATGTTGTGCTTTAAAATCATGCTTGTATTTGTTATTGTTGTCACGTTGAGGACCCCGGGCTCTCCCTTTTGGGCGTGTGTTAACGTTGTCCACGTGCTTTGTCTGCGTCAGTGGATCTCCGTGGTTATGGTTATGTCATGTGATAATCCGTCTCACCTGTGAATCGTCTCGTAATCACGTGGGGCTAATGTGGTTTGTCTATTTAATGTGCGTTCGCTCAGTGTCCTGTGCTCGTTGTTGTCTAAGTCTACACGTTTCAGTGTGAGTGTTACACGTTTTATGTGCGCTACACAGCGCTTTACTTGTAAAAATAAAAGTGACCAGGAGAAATTCCAGCTGACTCGTGTCTCGTCCGTCAGCCGCCTCCCGCGTCACAATTGTAATGATTTTATGGCCATTTATTTCTCTGGGACGCAATATGTATGCAATTTGTACCGATTCGGCGGAATGACCTACATATATATATATATTGTAACGGGTTGTATCAGGAAGATAGGAATGGGCCATGACCGCAATGTTTCCTTTAACTGTGTTTTATTAACAGAATGCTAATAATAACAACAAGTGGCAAAACCACACTGACACTAAGGGGGAAAGGAAGGGGGGAACACCAACACGCATATAACACACATCCAGGGAGGCAGTTGAAACTCACCAATGAGCCTGCTGGGAGGCCTGTAGGCTCCACCCCTCACCACTGCCCATTGGTAGACGTTACATAGCCCCCCTCACAAGGGTCAGCCGTCCCGGCGACCCACAAAGCTCGCACAAAGTCCTCCAGATAGGCAGGGGCCCTCCGAGCCTGCCGTGGTCTCTCACTAGTCTCTGGTGGTAGTAGATTAGCGTGAGCAAGGTCACCGCCTCCCTCATTGTTATGAGTGTCACCTGGGGGTCCTGGTTCGGGTGTCTCCCGCTGGCGGGGCCGGTACGATGCCAACCGATCTCGATGGACCACCACGATGCGCCTGCCTGCACGCACCCTGTACATGACCTCTCCCAGGTGGTCCAGGACCTCGCACGGGCCCCCCCATGCAGACTGTAGCTTTGGGCAGCACCCGCGTCGCCGATGAGGGTTATACAGCCAAACCTGGACCCCTGGGGAGAGGGGTTCTCCTGAACACCGGGAGTCGTAGGCGTGTTTCTGGCATCCACTGGCATTGCCCTGGTGTGCCCGCGCCATCTGGTGGGCCGACAGGAGGTGTTGTTGGAGTTGCTGCACGAACTGGTGAGGCTGCTGGTTTCCGCTGTCTGTGTCCGGGGGAGCTCCGAAGGCCAGCTCCACTGGTGTGCACAGCTCTCTCCTGAACATCAACTGCACCGGCGTGAAACTTGTTGTCTCCTGTACTGCCGACCGACATGCCAGCAGGACTGCTGGTAGGTGTTGGTCCCAATCGCGCTTGTGCTGGGCTGTCAGGATCGCCAGTTGTGTAACCAGCGTACGATTGAGCGTACGTTCTACCAGGCCGTCACTCTGGGGATGAAGGGGCGTAGTACGGGTCTTCAGAACGTTCAACTTCCTGCAAACCTCAGCCATAACAGCAGACTCAAAATTTCGACCTTGGTCGCTATGTAACTCCTCAGGGAGCCCAAACTGGCAGAAAAACTCGCTAACTAGAGCAGTCGCTACAGTTGTAGTACTCGGATTAGGGATAGCGTAAGCCTCTGGCCACTTAGTAAAGTAGTCCATAGCTACTAGAAAGAAACGGTTACCTGTGTCTGACACAGGAAAGGGACCCAGGATGTCCATGGCCACTCTCTCCATAGGCGCGCCGGAGCAGAGCGTCTGCAGGGGGGTTTGTGAACGTGGCTACGGCCCCTTTGCTGTGCAGTGATCGCAACAGTGGACGAATAGCTCCACATTGTTGTGGCAGCCCGGCCAGTAGAATCGTTGCTGCAGTCGACGCAGCATCTTTGTAACACCGAAGTGTCTTACGCCGACAGCTCCATGCACTGCAGCCAGCACTCTCTCTCTTAAGCTCCGCGGCACTGCTAGTTGCCAGGTCCATTTCCCCGGGATCGGCTGCTCCCACACTCTGTATAGCAGGCCATCACAAATTTTCAGGCTATTCCAGTTGGCCCTGAGCGCCTTTGCAGTGGGCCCGTGTGGCATCGTGTCAGTCCAGGTAGGTGTACAGCCTGTTAGGTGTCGCAGCGCCAATGACGTCTCTCTGTCTTGATCCAGCTCCCTCCGGAGCTCATCAGGTTCAACTGGACCTGACTCAGTCAGAGTAGGCGCAACATTTGCTGCGGCCAGGGGCGGACCTAGAAAAATATTTATGGGGTGGCGAGAGGGTGGCAGGGATTTTTGAGGGGTGGCAACATATGGCAGATGTATACATACTGAATTTAATCAGTTATCACAGTTTAATAAGAAATAGTATGTACGAGAGAAAAAGCAAACAGTTTTTGACTATGTCAAAGTGGCAGCATTGTAGGCAGCATTTGTACAAGAAACTATGTAAATAAAAAACGTACCCAAGGAAATCTATGTATCTATGTAGTAAGGTGTGCATAAATACATTGGAAATAAAAGGGTCATTACACTCAAACAAGGTACTGAACATCGCTTTTATTGTTTAATCAGAACACACATTCTCCCCAATTGTCCCTTGATAGCTTGAACAGATTTATATACAAAAGAAGAGACATTAAAACAAAAAAACATCAGAACAAGTACAATAACAACAACACTATAAGAGCTGAATGCGGCGATTTCCATGTTGCTCAGCAAAACGCTTCACAAATTTATCTAGGTCTAATGCTTTTGTGCGTTTTGATTCAATGCTGAGTACAGCCAAACTCGATAGTCTCTTTTCTGTCATAGTAGACCGCAAATAAGTCTTTATGAGCCTAAGAGATGAAAAGCTTCGTTCACATGATGCACTGCTCACAGGTAAAACAACTGCTATTTTACACAACCTGAACAACTCATAAAAAACATCCTGGTATGGGTCCAAAAACTGAGTAAACTCCATTAGAGTTGTAGGACTCTCCTTGTCCCCCTTTTTTCTGTCTAGTACTCTCCTTGTCTGATGTAACTCATGTTTGAGATCCTCAATATTTGAATCATAAGCTTCAGCCAATAACAGAACAGCCTCCTCTCTTAAAAAAGTTGGACTTGATGGATTTAGTGCCTGTACACCCTGCATAATATTACAATTTGTGTTAGAAAATCTTCTTCCTATTTCTCCAATCATGTTATCCATAACTGGATAGTACACAGAGACACAAAAAGTGTGTTTGCTATCTGGAGCTACATGCTGTCCTAAGGTGGAGTGAATGACAGTATCCTGAAGCACCTTTGTTGTCTGTCTTGGCCTTGGTCTTATCCTTCTCTTCTCTCACTCCTTCCACCTTATCCTTCTCTTCTCTCACTCCTTCAACCTTATCCTTATTTTCTCTCTCTCCTTCCACCTCATCTTCGTTTACCTTGCTCTGTTTTTCAGTTTCTGTTTCTGGCGCCTTTCTCTTTGGTGAGAAAAAACTATGAGTATTACCTTTCCTCTTCATTTCTGTAAGATTCACAAGAAACTTTATAATGTTTTTGACAGACATTGAATCAGTATTAGCTTAACCTACTTTACACACAACTAACGTCAGACCCAGATAACTTGACATGTATAGCGAAATAACGTTATTTAACCTGATTTATATAATCTCAAAATCAGCATCGCAACAATACTAACAGTGACAATGTGCTTTCACTGTAATTTCATTTTTTAAATATATATAGCAATCAGTTTTTACCTCTTTTCTCCCGTGTCTTCTTTCCTCCTGGCTCCGCCTCTTCGCGGGTTTTTTTTTCTTCTCCAGACCAATCAGTCTCTTGCCGGTCTGACGTAATCTTTTGCTGTGTTCACTGCCGTCGGACATTGGAGATTTGCGCTCGTAAATGTCAAATGACCATAACTTTTCTTTTAATTTGTTGCTGCCAACTGAGGTGGCAGCAGGGGTGGCAAGGCTTCCTTTTAGGGTGGCACTTGTCACCCCATGCCACCCCAGTAGATCCGCCCTTGGCTGCGGCGCAGCCCTCCTCCAACCGAACACAGTACCTGCACTTTTCTGCTTCACAGGGCTGTCGGGAAAGGGCATCAGCGTTCCCATGCAGTCTCCCAGGGCGGTACTGGATGTCGAACTGATACTCCTGCAGTATGGTGATCCACCTCGCTATCTGACCTTGTGGTTCTTTGAACTGCATGAGCCATGTCAGAGATGCGTGATCGGTACGGAGTTGAAATGAGACTCCATACAGGTAGGAGCGGAAATGCCTCAGCACAGCCACGATGGCTAATAGCTCTCTGCGCGTCACACAGTAGTTCCGTTCAGGCTTGCTAAGGCACCGACTGTAGAACGCAATGGGCCTCTCTTCTCCATCACACACTTGTGAGAGCACTCCTCCAATACCGGAATCGCTTGCATCGGTGTCTACAATGAATTCCGTGTCCGTTGGGGGGAAAGCCAGTGTGGGCGTGTCACTGAGCTTCTCTCGGAGGACCGTGAACGCACTCTCCGTGGGATCGTCCCACTTGAACGCTTTGCCGTCAGTCAGTGTAGTTGTGCCGCTATCTGTGCAAAGTCTCACACGAAACGACAGTAATAGGCAGCTAGTCCGAGAAAACTCCGCAGCTCAGCGACGTTGCGAGGTCGTGGCCAGTCTTGTACTGTCTGCGTCTTCTGTGAATCTGTCTCAATTCCTGCGCCACTGACGACGTGACCCAGGAAATTCGCTCTGCGCCTGAACAGCTCGCACTTCCCCGGGTGTAACCTCAGGTTCGCCTCTCTGTTTGCTTTGAACACCGTTTGCACATTGTTCAACTCGTCCTCGAACGTGGCTGCATGTACTTGTACATCGTCCAGGTAAACAATGCAGCGGTCTCTCAGGGCATCGGCCAGTACACGCTCCATGAGGCGCTCAAAGGTAGCGGGAGCATTACAGAGACCGAACGGCATGACTGTGAATTGCCACAGACCTGTACCTAGCGTAAATGCTGTCTTCTCTTTAGCCTCGGGTGTTAATGCTACCTGCCAGTAGCCACTACGCAGGTCAAGAGAACTAAACCAAGACGAGCCCGCTAACCGGTCTAACGCATCGTCAATGCGAGGAACAGGGTAAGAGTCTACCTTCGTCACTGCATTCAGCCGTCGGTAGTCCACGCAGAACCTCCAGCCACCTAGTTTCTTCTTCACTAGCACCACCGGGGCAGCCCACGGGCTGCTTGACGGCTTAATGACTCCCGCAGCAGCCATCTCAGCTATTTGCCGCCCGGCGACCTCTCTCTTCACCAGTGGTAATCGGTGTGGCCGCAGTCGGATGGGGGCAGCGTTGCCAGTGTCAGTGTGGTGCTGTACAAGGTCGGTGCGTCTGCAATCTTCCTCAGACTCTGCAAAAATGTCCTCGTTTTGTCGCAGTAATTCCCAAAGTTTTTGTTTCTGGTGAGTTCTTTGCTGCTCAGTCTCGCATTCTTGTTCCGCTGTTGTACGCTGGCTAGCTGGCAGGCATTTAGTTCGCGTTGGTAACCATCGTGCTGCTCGTGTGCGCCGCCCACAGCCTCTGAGGTTTCACTTTCCGATACCGGCGCTGCGTGTTCAGCTCCTCCGGCACGGGCAGTGTCCCCCCGAGAAGGCAGTGGTGATCTCGACTTGGTGGTGCCGCGCCGGCTCCTCGAGTGTCACCGTTCACCCCTGGCGCTGCGTGTTCAGCTCCTCCAGAGGTGGCGGCTCCACCCGAAGGAGTCCGGGGCGACACCACCAAGGAGCCTGTTCTATTGCTACAGCCTATGTCAGCCAGCGTCACTGTTTTCCCCCCCACTTTTAGCGTTCTCATTTTTGTATCCAGTATAGCTCCGACTGCACTCAGGTAATCCAGGCCGAGGATACAGGGCTTGCTGACGGGTGCTAACCAGAAGTCCTGTGCCCACGCCTGGCCGACCAGACACACCTCTAGCTGTTTCTTGCCCCACATCTCTACTCAGGCGCCTGTAATTGTCCGCAGGTGTGCGTCGGTCAACCGCCAGCCCTCGTCAGGGAGTATACCGGGGCGCAGTAGTGAGACGGTAGACCCAGTGTCTAGTAGCGCTTTGACTTGTACCCCATCTAGTCGACAGTTCACCCACAACCCAAAGCGTGTGTCAGCTCTTTTCTTAGGGGGTGGGGTCCTGTGGGACTGCCAGTCCCCTATTGGGCAGCCCCGTCATCGTTTCCCGCCAGCTCGAGTTCTCGGCAATGGGCGGCTCTATGTCCCCGCTTCTTGCATCGCCAGCAAACAATCCGTGCATCTGTCAGCCTGCTGGGGCCTGTTGGTCTAGCGTCTTCCATGGCGAAACACTGGGCCGTTCTCTTCGAGCTGTGTTCACTCAAGATTAATTCTACTCGCTCTGCCTCTTTGATCGCCCTGCTCAGTGACTCCGGTGCCGTTAGCTGTACTTGACGCTTCAGCTTGTCTGGTGCGAGCGCGTTCATGAAGTAGTCCATGCTAGTTCCTCGCGAGCTGTTTCTGGGAATGTAGGGTACGCTTGGCGGACCATAGTGCTGATCTCGGCTGCCAGCACGCCTATTCGCTCTCCTCGCAAATGCCGTCGTCCTGGGAGCTGTTTCTTGATGATCACGCCGGCTTGTATCTGTCCAAAACGCCGTTGGAGTGCTCCCACCAGCGCTTCTAGGTCGCCATGTTGTTCTGCTGGCACATCCAGTAGTGTTTGCAAGGCTTTTCCTTTTAGGGCCAGGCAGAGCTGTAGTGCCATCTCTGCCGTCATCCATTTATAGAAGCTTGCTACTCCGCGTAATTGCGCGTGGTATGGTATGGTCATAGCGTGGGATCCGTATCGTCACGGCCCGACATGCGTCTTGATTGGTGGCAGCCTCTCTCTCGTGGCGCAGCCCTGCCGTGTTGCTTGCTGCACCATCGCCGTCACCATAGTCGGCGGCCTCTCTCCCGCAACGGTTTCTTGTTGCGCTTGCGCCGTCAGGAGGCCCAGTTTGTCCATCTTCCTTCTTTGTCCGCTTCTCTCGCCGTCGAACTGTAAGGTCCTGGACTTCATCCAGCAGTTGCTGGTACTCGCAGTCTGGACAATCCCTCTTTTGACACCAATGTAATGGAGTTGTATCAGGAAGATAGGAATGGGCCATGACCGCAATGTTTCCTTTAACTGTGTTTTATTAACAGAATGCTAATAATAACAACAAGTGGCAAAACCACACTGACACTAAGGGGGAAAGGAAGGGGGGAACACCAACACGCATATAGCACACATCCAGGGAGGCAGTTGAAACTCACCAATGAGCCTGCTGGGAGGCCTGTAGGCTCCACCCCTCACCACTGCCCATTGGTAGACGTTACAATATACATATGTATATATGTATCAGTAGCAAACCGTGACCATTAAAAGTGGGCCCGCTCCCACCCCCACCCCCCTTCCTAACCGCAATAAATAAAAAATAAAAAACTGAGATGACAGTACAGCTTTAGAAATGCAATAAATAATAATATCTGTACTAGATAACTTCTTAAACAAAATAAGGTTCACAGCTCCGTGTTCCTCGGGAGCGGAATATGTAAACAACGCGCATGAGGGCATCAAAGGACAGAATCGAAACTAGCTAGCGGTGGTATGCTAATGTCATCTAGCGTCGCCACAGCGGGCGGAAATGATCATACAGTTAAGCCCGCCCACTAAGAGGGAAGATATGATTGGTCAATTTTACTGTTATTCGAAACTGGTATTGTGCTGAATTATCACTGCCAGGCCCTCTGTAAACGAACAGCGGGCATCACAGTCCTGATAGGGGGAGACACAGGCTCACAGGCTTCCACTTAACCCCTCACCTTCAAACACAGATTGAATAGACATGGTTGAATAATTTATTTGCTTATATTTCTGTAATTGTTTAGATGTCGATTGTCAAACTGTAAGTAGATTAAAAAATTGGATAAATTATATATATTTATATTTTAAGAATATTTTAGGCCCTCTGAGAGGGCGTAGAGGGCCCTGACGGTTCCCCACTGATATATATATATATATATATATATCTTATATACATTATGTATAGATAGAGGAAATAATGACAAAAAATAATGTTCTCCTTATTAATAAAACCCAAATTCGTTTAGAATTAGGACCCACACTTTATAAATTATTATTTTTCCTTCTTTATTGTCCTTAATCACTCTTCATTAGTGAATAAGCAGAAGAGAGAGATGTAAAAATGAAAAACAAGCACATGATTCAGACCAAGTGTCTCTCCCCCGATGCAGGAAGTGTGTCATTTGGTCATTTGTGCCCTTCAGCAACTGTTACATGTGCTGTTACTCTTTCATGGATTCTGTTGTTCTCTTCGTGTTTCTCCTCTGCATCTCAGGTGAGATCAGTGCTGGTTCAGTCCTATGAACCACCTGTGTGGTCTTCAGTTTAATGGTTGTAACTGGTCCTTTATTAGCTGACCTATTTCAGAGTGCAGTGTGGCTCCAGACATTTCTGAACTGATCTTCACTTTAAAATTGGACATAAACCCTTTCTGCTCAGTACTGAGATACAGACAGTGATATTTGTAAAGCAGTGTGTGTGTGCGTGTGTGTGTGTTTATCTGCAGATTCAGAGAGCATGAGGACGCTGAAGCACGTTGCTGTAAAAAGTGGAGAGTCTGTCACTATTCCATGTTTTTATAATAAATCCTATAAGTTAAACAAGAAATACTGGTGTCATGGATACTCTTGGTCCTCTTGTACCATAGTATCTTATGCAAACACATATGGAAGCACATCAGTTATTGATCATCCAACCCACAATATGTTCACTGTGGAACTGAACAGACTGAACACTGATCACTCTGGATGGTACTGGTGTGCTGCTGAAATTGGAGATCAATCTGTACTGGATGATAAGGATTATTTGTATCTGACAGTTAGTGCAGGTAAGAAATCTCTCTGTATTAAATATAGACTTGCTGACTGTTTGTAAGGCTTCTATCAGATGTTTCTTATGGTGGAGGACATGTTTACACTGCTGTATTTATATGTGTTTGTTCAGCTCCTGCGGTGTCTGTGTTGGGGAGCAGAGTGAGTGGAGAGGAGGGGAGCAGCGTCAGTGTCCAGTGTCTCTACAGTGCTGCATATCAGAATAAACAGAAGCAGTGGTGCAGATCTACAGACTGGAGCTGCTACAAAGTGGGGAGGACTTACACATCCCAGAATTCAGTAGTTTGGATCAGGGAATGGATAGGATCCTTCACGGTGGAGATGACTGGACTGAAGAAGAATGATGCTGGCTGGTACTGGTGCTCTGTTGGAGATGTACAGGTTCCTGTTCACCTCACAGTCACTGATGCACTCACAGGTATGTTTGCATGTACATTTGTGTTTTAATGAAATAAGTAAATTGTCGATGAACATTTAAAACATGACAGCACTGACTAGAGACAGAATAACTAACCCTGTGTCTGTGGTGTGATACTAGATTTTGTCCCAGTGTAAAAGAGTAGAAGTGAGTCAGTTTAACTCTTTCATGTTTGGGCTCTGTTGTGTCCTGAATGCAGCATTCTCAATATGGAGAACAGAGGGAGCAACCAGAGCACATCTTACTGGAAAATGTTCTCACTGATACCAGAATGTGTCTGAAAGGTTGTTTTTTCTGTCCTCATAGTGACAACAGCTGTGACAAAGACACCTGACAATAAGAAAACCAGCATCAGAGATGTTAATCCACACACCACTCCAGGTACCAGAACTAATATTTATCTTATAATGGCAACAATTTTACATCTTTCACTTTATCATGAAGCTTTTCACACCTCAGTATCACATGTGGTGTCATTCTGTGTTCTGCAGTGACACCATCAGAGAATCTAAAAAACACTACCAACAATGACTGGACAACAGCCAAGTAATATGCGTGTGTGTGTGTGTGTGTGTGTGTGTCTGTGTGTGTATGTGTGTGGGTTGTGTGTGTGTTCTGTATATGGTGGAAAACATATTCCTCACACTGGTTTCATGACTATAAAACATGTACGTACAACTAATATAACCATACTGGGTTAGTGATTATAAAACACATACGTATAACTCACATAACCACACTGGGTTAGTGACTATAAAACACGTACGTATAATTAATATAACCACACTGGGTCTGCACACTGCAGGTATGGGACCATCATGACTGTTTGGCTCCCAGTGGCGGTGGGACTGGGGCTGCTGGTTATTCTGGTCATTCTAACCTGCATTCTGAAACACAGACAGACACGCAGTAAGCAGGCGGCTCCATCTTCTGTTATACTGGCACTTTTGAAAAGATTAAAGTTAATGCCAGTAACTATATTAGTGTTAATAAAACTGATACATTTTAACAAAGGCTTATAGTGCTGTAACTTTTGTATGCTTGTATTGCTATCCTATGTATTATCACAAATAAACATCTTATTTCATGATGTGAAAACTGTATCTGCTGACATACAAACTCATAACAATTTTCCTCAGAGGAAAACCTACGTGGGAGCAGCAACACTGCTGACACAGTTAGTATTGTGTTTGATTGGTATTAGTGCTGTATTTGTTGATTATTAGTGTTTTGTTTAGTTATTATTGTGTTTGATGAATATTAGTGTAGTGTTTGGTATTATTATTAATTTGTTTGGTGGATATTAGTGTTGTGTTTGATATTAGTATGGTGTTCTATGGTTATTAGTGTTGTATTATTTTTGAAGATAAGCTGCAAGTGATGCAAGTCAGCAATCTTAGCAGTTTGATACATTGTGACTCAACGAATACAAACAGCACAATACTCATTCAAGGATCATTACTGAGTAGCTTTGTTTCCACAGTCTTCACCTGTCCAGCTTCATACAGATGTCATCTACAGCTCTGTATCCATAGTTCCCAAACGTGAAACTGTAAGTATGCTGCTAAACATGCAGTCAGGCCTGTTGTCATGAACACACCCATTAATTCACTGTCCTGAGCCAAAGACAAGGGAGCACTGGCTGGCTGGTTGACATCAGTAACTGTTTATGAGAATAGTTCAACCTGTTGTAACTGTAAATGGGTGTCTAGCTTATATTCGGTTTCAGTGTTCTTATCAAACTTTTGCTGGTGATACAGTCTGTAACCAAAGAGAATCCTGGATGGTAGGAGTCCGTGGTTCACCATGTACCAGACCTCTAAAACTGCCCCATTGTTCAGCTCTCTCCCACAACCACAGATGACGGGGTGATCTACAGCTCTGTGCTTCACAAGTAAGACATGGCGGTATCAGAGTGTCAAAAATGGCCTGGACCACAATGCACTGACATGTGCATGTTGAAAGTTTAACCACTTACACAGAGGTCGGTCCAATGCAAGTGGTGTGAGTTCATGCAGTCGTCCCCTCGTGGGAAATCTTCAGCTTTAGCAAGTGTGAGTAAGTGAATGAATCATTAACCATGTTCTTCATGTCAAAACATGCTTTATTAACCACTGAAATGTACTTGATTTTCTGTTCATGTTGTGGTCACACTCCCATCTGTTTTGCTAGTTATTGTACTGCGACTCTATATGTTTTGGGACTGATTTACTCAGAATACCATTTAATCATCCCTAATTTTGTATTCTCAAAACTGTATAGAATGGATTGCTCTTTTTCGTTCCGCAACGGTTATGCTTAATTATACTCAATAAACTCTAAAAGTTGATGGTTGTTTGATGTTTGTTCCCAAGTGGCTACTACGCTAATTGGGGCTACCATGCTGTACTGACGGCTAAGTGTCTAACGTAAACTACGCAAACCTATCCGGGAGTATTTTCGGGTGCCTTATAAAGTTTGATGTGGTGATTCAGTGTCTTTAATTTGTTTCCCACATTCTTCACATGTTGTTCCTTCGGTTTTGTCCAAGGATTTAAAATCCTGTAGCCTAAGGCGTACTCCAGCCGTAGTCATGGCAACCACGTTTCTTCACATTGAATGCTTCTCTCTGATTTCCCGCTCCCGATAACCGATGTTGTGATACGTCACGAGAAAAGGGGGCTGTGTCCCAAATTACAGAATCAAACGTAAGGAATAATGCCAAAATGAACACACAAAGAAAGCATTTTTCTATAACTTGCACACGGTTCCTGGATAACGGAGTGACTTTTATTGTCCACGAGTCATATTGGACGAGTCCAAGTCGAGTCGAGAGTCATTATGGACGAGTTTCAAGTCAAGTCTGAAGTCTTTTTGTTGTAGGCGACTAAAGCCTGGTTCACACTACACGATTTTAGGCTGGTTTTTCAGTCGCCGACTGATCGCCAACAAAAACTGTGGTCGGAGGCGAATCGGCGATCACTCGTCGCTCGCTCAGTCGTGTAGTGTGAACTGCTGAAAGACGCTGAAAGACGCTCGCCGAGCCGTCGCCGACTGGTCGCAGACGACTGGCAGATATCTAGCATGTTTAATATCTAGCAGTCGGCGACTGAGAGTCGGCAGCAGCGTCTAGCTACAGCCAATGGGAACGCGGAAAGAGAACCGCGGCACTGCTGAAGATATCTTTGAAGAATGTAAAAAACTTTCAAGAATACTTTCAAAACAGTAACCCAGCAAACACACAAAATCCTCACCTTTCTTACAACTTTACTACAACACTGTGTTTAAGTTATTGTGACAGCACTGGAGAAATAGTGCGATTGATTATATTTATGTTCACTTGGGACTATGGAGTGTTTAAACGGTAAAAAAAATAATAATAACGAAAATGTGGAGTACATGTACATTGTTTTTTTTCTCTTCTACGTGGTGTTGCTGGTTCTCGCGAGAGTTTCATTTTCGTGTTCTCGCGTTTTTGGACGGCAGCCAGATGAGTCGGCGATTCCCCAGTCGTGTAATTCGTGAGCCCGCGTCGCCGATCAGTCATGTAGTGTGAAAGCCACAACAACTGAAAGACTCGCGATTACAGCACGACCAGTCATGTAGTGCGGACGGCACAAAAACCTGACGACTGAAAAGTCGTGTAGTGTGAACCAGGCTTTAAGCGCGACTTCGTCTCGAGTCGCTCATTTGAGTGCCCATCTCTGGATCATCAGGCCAACGAACACTGATTAGATCCCAAACTCGTAGCCTCCCTCTTGTGGCAGCCTCCTGGCATTGCAACCCACCAATCACAGAAAAGATTGTCCTGTCTGAATAACAAATCAGCCGTAGTTTTACAAGTGAATAAGATAAGTATTATTGATTTCTTTCAAGTAATATATTCACCAAAACATTTATTGAAAAGAATGCTTAAAAATAAAACAAGAACCTGGGCATTTATCGTCCTACCAAAGTCACATACCTTGTATGTAAATATCAGAAAACAAGTTAAAAATACTCAATAAATGAATTCTATGGCACTGTTATTTTTGTTAATAAATTTTTTTATATTTAAAATGATATAAAAACTTTAATTTTGGGTAAGATAATAAAATCTTCATATTTTATTCAGGTACGTGCTTGTGTGTGAGAGGGGGGTTGTTTGTGTTTTCACCAGTGTTGGGAACGTTACTTAAAAAAAGTAATTATTTATAGTTACTCACTACTTGTTCAAAAAAGTAACTGAGTTACTCTATAATAAAAGTAACTCGTTACCAGGGAAAGTAACTATTTGCGTTACAGTTAAAAAAAGGTTATATGCCAATTAATTACGTTTTTTTAAGCAGTTTTCACAGTCAGTTGAAATGAGTAGATCAGAAAGTTGTTTAACTTTTGATATTTATTGCACATCCACAGACCAGTGCAGGATAAAATCCTTTAAAATCCCAAATCTTTGTAAAAAAAAAAAAAAAAAAGCTAAACAGTTACACTATATAAAGTGCATTTGCATCTATGAAATTAAATTAAATTCTCTCCACCTGAGACAACTGGTTTGTTCACAACAGAAGTAAACTTAACAATTAAACCTATATTCTTAATTAAATAAATCAAATATTTTCTTAAATAATGTTTATATCGCCTTGAAAATGCAAAATTTTCTTCGGCTTGCACCTGACGCTCTTCCGGCCTCTTCTTCGTTTGTGTTGTGTCACTCGCGTGCTTCGGCGCACGTTTAAAAACACTGGCTCTGATTGGCTATCATCATGCTGCCTTAGCCAATCGCTTACTGACTTGTTAAGTTAAACGGGTGTTGGAGAACTGACCAATCAGGATCTGTTACTCCTCACTAGCCTGGGCAGCAGTCCGCTCGCATTAGTATATCGATATATAGCAACGCACCGCTTTTAATGACCAGTAACGTCAACGGCGTTGTAACGACAGGAAAAGTAATTAATTATATTATTCCGTTACTGACAAAATGACGCCGTTACCTTACGCCTTTATTTTTAACGGCGTTATTCGCAACACTGGTTTTCACCAAGTTAGAGCAATAACTCTTAAACACGACACATCCCTGTTTCACTGTGATATCAGAATCAGAATAATTATTTGATCCCCGAGGGGAAATTGCAGATGTTACAGTTGCCAGATTGCATACATCCAATAAAATATAAGTTAAATATGTCTATAAATCTATATATACACATGTATATTGTGACGGTGCAATGTATGCGGACTGACAGGCCCTGCCCTCATCAGAGAGGATGCTGGGTAATGTGTGGAGTAGTTATTAACATTACTGTTAATGTGTTAATTGATGTATTCTGTTTTGAAAGTTATGGGGACATAGGATGCACGCTCGGGGGTGCTGAAGTGTCTGATAGGTAGAAATTGACACCATTACCGTGATATGAATGTGGCTGAGTGAGGTGGCTGTCAGCACGAGCAGAGGGTGTGGTGAACTGAGGGTGTATTGTAAATAAAGAAAGCATTTGCGGTTGAGAATGAGCTCCTCTCGTCAGACTCCTTTCTTCATGGACGCGACAATATACATATAGTAAGAATAAAGTAAAGTGGCAAAGTAAGACTAAAGTGGCAAATGCAGTGGTGAAGTGATCTGTGTTATTGCACGTATTAAAACTATATACTGTATATAAGTTGCTATTGCACATATACATTTTAGTTACACATGAAGTGAGGAGTTGAAGAGTTTAATGGCCACAGGTAGGAATGGCCTCCTGTGGAGCTCTGTGGTGCTTTTGGGTGGAATGAGTCTGGTATTTTATTAGAATCTATATGTACTTTCTTGATTTAATACCATATTTTGTGTTGTATGTAACTGAATTATTTTTATTCATCTAAATGTCCACCTGTGACGCCGGGGGCGTCGGGACAGAGGCAGCCGGAGACGTGGGTTGGACAGAAGGTGGTTTATTATCCATGGCAACCAGTAACACTCGTAGCGCATACACAGCAAGTAATGCAAGGTAAAGCTCGTAGCGCACACACTGTAGATGCAAGGTAAAGCTCGTAGCGCACACACTGTGGATGCAAGGTGAAGCTCGTAGCGTACACACACGGTAGGGAACGCAGTGACGGATTCGCTATCAACCAGAGACGCTCGTGTAGCGGCAATGTGCAGCACTGGACCAGACGACCTGCGGGCTTAAGAAGTGCAAAGTAAACAAGAAACAGGTGCTCAGTATGATGGTGATTGCGACTGTGGGAGTGGCTGCGTGCGCAGGGGTGTGTGCTGGGATCGGCTGCTGGCTGGGTTGCGCGCCCTCTGGTGGCGACCCGGCCCCCTCACCGTGACAGAGCCCTCCCCCAAGGACCCCTCCCGTCGACTCCCACGCGGTCTTCCCCGTCGCCGCGGAGCTGGCCGGTCTGGATGTTCCCTGTGGAAGTCGGCGATAAGGGAGGGGCCTACCACTTGAGAGGCCGGTATCCAGGAGCGCTCCTCCGGTCCGTATCCGACCCAGTCCACCAGGTACTGTAAGCCACCTTTTCTGCGCCTCGAGTCCAGTAACCTCTCCACGAGGTACGAGGGTCCATCCGACAACTGCTGCGGCGAGGGCGGCCGTGACGTCGAGGCCTCCTCCAATGCACCTGCTCTGTATGGCTTGAGAGCGGACACATGAAATGCACGCGACACACGTCTGTCTTCGGGCAGACTGATGCGATAAGTAACTGGGTTAAGCCGCCTCAAGATGACATACGGGCCGGCATATCTCTCCCCCAGTTTACCTCTCCTGCCCAGGCGTCCATCTTCAGTGGAGACCCACACCTTATCCCCTACATGATAAGATGGGGCCTCTCCCCTCCGACGGTCGGCTTTCCTCTTGAATCGCCGGATCGCCTCCCTCAGCCGCTGATGGGTGTCCTCCCACACCTGCTCGCTCCTCTTGCACCACTCCTCGACGATGGGCTGGTCTGAGGATGCGGCGTTCCAAGGATAGAGCGGCGGCTGGCGACCAAGCACGCACTCGAACGGTGTCATCCCCATGCTGGAATAAGTGAGGGAGTTCTGTGCGTACTCGGCCCAGGGCAGAAGGGCGCACCATGTGTCCGCGTGCTCGCTGCAGTACGCGCGCAGGAACTTTCCCACCTCCTGGTTCGCTCGCTCCACCTGTCCGTTAGCCTGCGGTTGGTAACCAGAGGTTAGGCTAACCGTGATGTTGAGCTTGGACAGGAACTCCCGCCACACACGCGAGGTGAACTGCGGTCCCCTGTCCGACACGATATCCTCAGGCAAACCGAACTGCCGGAATATGTGCCGAAACAAGAGATCCGCAGTCTCCCAAGCGGTGGGCAGGCCCCGCAGGGGAAGGAAGCAAACCATCTTCGAGAACCGATCTATCACCACCATGATGACCGTGTTCTCCTCGGACGGGGGGAGGTCCGTGACGAAGTCCAGAGCAATGTGCGTCCATGGTTGCTTGGGTGCAGGGAGAGGGAGGAGCTTACCCGCAGGAGGAGTGTGTGGCACCTTGCACCGCGCACACACCGCGCAGGACGCCACCTGCTGCAGTATGTCCCGGTGCAGCCCCGGCCACCAGTAGTGAGCCCCCAACAACTGAGCCATTTTCGACACCCCTGGGTGCCCCGTCCCCACTGATGTATGAGTCCAGCTGATGAGGGCACTACGGTGCGCGGGGGGAACGTACTCACGGTGCGGCGGGCAACCTGGATGCGGGTTCGCTGCCTCGATCTCCTGATCGATCTTCCACTCCAAGGCTCCCACGACGCACTCAGGCGTAAGCACCGGCTCCTCGCTCGTCGACTCCGTACTGCCAGGAAAGGACCTAGATAGCGCATCCGCACGCTGGTTCTTCTCTCCTGGCCGGTACGTCACCTGGAACTTGAAACGAGAGAAATACAGAGACCACCTGGCTTGACGGGCGTTCATCCGTTTCGTGGTCCTGATATATTCCAGGTTTTTGTGGTCAGTAAGCACGGTGAATGGATGCTTAGCTCCCTCCAGCCAGTGTCTCCACTCACCGAACGCCTTGCGCATTGCCAACAACTCACGGTCTCCCACCCGTAGTTACGCTCGGCGGCGGTGAGCTTCTTCGAGTAGAAGGCTATGGGACGGAGAGAGCTATGCTTCTTCGGTCGCTGTGACAGCACCGCGCCTACTCCCACGTTCGACGCGTCTACCTCCACTATAAAGGGACGGTTAGGATCCGGTTGGTGCAGAACCGGCGCATCGACAAACGCTTGCTTCAGCTGGTTGAACGCTCTCGTAGATCTCTCTGTCCAGTGAAGCTTAACTCTTCCCCCTCTCAGCATGTCAGTAAGGGGCTCTGCGATCTGACTATATGCGCGAATGAACCGCCTGTAGAAATTCGCGAAGCCCAGAAATCTCTGCAGCTCGCGCCGTGTGTGAGGCTGCGTCCATTTCACGACCGCCTCCACCTTCCTGTGCTGCATGTGCACGGAGCCTGGCCTAATGGTGTAGCCTAGGAAGTTCATCTCACTGAGATGGAACTCGCACTTCTCGAGCTTGCAATACAACCGATTGCGCAAGAGCGTGCCCAGAACTGCCCGTACATCACGCACATGTTGGTCGTAGGAGGGAGAATAGATCAGAATGTAATGTAATGTAATGTAATTACCGTGATGTAAGCGACAACGCATCTATTCAAAAACTCCCTTAAGACCTCATTAATGAACGCCTGGAAGAACGACGGAGCAGACGCCAAGCCATAAGGCAAGACGCGATACTCGTAGTGCCCCGTAAAGGTACTAAACGCCGTCTTCCATTCATCACCTTCGCGTACGCGAATAAGGTTGTAGGCGCTGCGCAGATCTAGTTTAGTGAAGACTTTAGCCTTCCTTAACTGCTCCAGCGCCGACGGCACTAGAGGCAACGGGGAGGCAAAGTTCACTAAGAGGGAATTGAGCCCTCGGTAATCTACGCATGGCCTCAGCCCACCGTCTTTCTTCTTTACGAAGAAGACGCTGGCTGAGGCGGGAGAGGTGGAGGGAGTAATATAGCCCTGAGCGAGAGCCTCCTTAACATACTGAGCCATGACCCGCTCCTCTTCCTGAGAAAGTGGATAGACTCGACCGCGCGGTGGCGTAGTACCTGCCCTGAGGGTGATGTGACAGTCCCAGGGTCGGTGGGGTGGTAACTGGGTGGCCTTGGCAGCGCTGAACACCTCTGCTAGATCACGGTACGGAGCGGGAATGACTGGGGTGGCGCTGATGTTAGGGCTCTCAACGCTGGTGGATTGCGCAAACACACGGGAGGGAGACCGGGTGCCCTGTAGGGGTGCTACCCACTTCAGCAGCTTACCCGTGGACCAGTCGATGACGGGGTTGTGGAGTTTAAACCATGGGAGACCTAATGTGATGGAATAGCGTGTGGAAGGGAGTACAAAAAAACTGATCTGTTCCCTTCGGCCCTGAACGTGTATGGTGACTGGTGCAGTGCGGTGAGAAATAAAACCCCCGCCCACAGGTCGCCCGTCCAGTGCGTGCACGCGTCTCGGCTCCTCGAGTTGGATCAGGGGCACCCTCAGCTGCTCAGCGACGCTCCTCCGCGTCAGGTTCCCCGAGGTTCCCGTATCCACTAATGCAAACACAGATAAGGACATCGCCCCGTAAGACACTGACGCCTCCCACGTTAAAAGATTACCCATCAGAGTGATACTTACCCTAGCTCGCCCCCTCCTCGGGCCAGCGGTACGAGTGAGGGGGGGGGGGGGTGGCAGCACCCATCTCCATGGGCTCGGCGGTTGTGGTCTCACGGGGCGGTGTGTGCACGGGAGCCTGCGGGGTAGGAGGAAGCGCCGCTCCTCTGCCTCGCTCCTGCAGCAACCTGTCCATGGTTATGGCCAGGTGCACCATCTGATTCAGGTCCTGTCCCTCGGGCCGACAGCTCAACTCCGCCCTCAGGTCGGGCTTCAACCCTGCCAGGAAGACGTCTGTTTGAGCCGCTTCTCCCCAACCAGTCCTGGCGGCCAGGGTCCGGAACTCCAGGGCGTAGTCTGCGGCGCTTCGGCTTCCCTGCCGTAGCTGTAACAGGCTCTGGCCGCAGACCCTTCCGCGGCTGGGGTGGTTGAAGACCGCCCGCAGCTCGCGAACGAACTGGTCGTAGCTGCGGGTACAGGGCTTCTCCGCGCTGATCTGGGCTGCTCCCCAGTCCAGTGCCTTGCTCTGCAACCTGTTCACCATGAAGCCGACTTTCTCCTTCTCCTCCAGGTGGGGCATGCTGGTGAAATAGAGCTGGCAATGGACCAGGAAGCCCTCACAGCGCTCCGGATCCCCGTTGTAGGGCTCGGGTGGAGGAATCGGCGTTCTTGGCGTCGGAGGGCGCACAGATGCCTGTACCGTCAGAGCCTGGATGCAGGTCGTCAGGGTATTCACCACGGAGCAGAGCTCCTGCTGTTGTCTGCCCAGGATGATGCCTTGATGGGCCAACATCTCTATAGCAGAGGCGCCCTCGCCTCCGGCTGCTCCAGGCTACACATTCTGTGACGCCGGGGGCGTCAGGACAGAGGCAGCCGGAGACGTGGGTTGGACAGAAGGTGGTTTATTATCCATGGCAACCAGTAACACTCGTAGCGCATACACAGCAAGTAATGCAAGGTAAAGCTCGTAGCGCACACACTGTAGATGCAAGGTAAAGCTCGTAGCGCACACACTGTGGATGCAAGGTGAAGCTCGTAGCGTACACACACGGTAGGGAACGCAGTGACGGATTCGCTATCAACCAGAGACGCTCGTGTAGCGGCAATGTGCAGCACTGGACCAGACAACAGCTGTCGCTCTATCACTTCTGCGTGCAACACTTTTCCTAGTAAGAGAAACATAGTAAGTAAATATAATATTGAAAATTGACAACTTCAAAACCTTTCTGAAACTGCAAATAGAAGGACAAGAATCAGTGACCTTATTTGTGGTGCTACTTTTGTCAAACACAATCTCTTCACTTTCTTATACTGTTGTGCATTTAATCTGTCACATCACACGTGGTGATGTTAAACATTACAGAAGAGGTGTGATAGTGCACATTAAAGAGTCATCTCCTACATTAGAGAAAGTGAATGACACGGCCAGTACTGAGAGGAGGAGAGAGGAGTAACACACACCTGCTGTGAAAGGCTGATGAGCTGAACATGTACTGATACTCCCAGTTCTACCAGTACTGATTGAAACATGCATGCATTATGTATTCATAGATAAAAGCAAGTCCGGCTATTACCATGTTGAAAGTGATTTATACAATAAACAACCAATAATTTACCAAATGCTTAAAATATATATTTTTTTATAGCAGACAAGAACTAAATGCAGAGTATTTTGTCTTTTATATTTTGTTTGAATGCAGAGTGATTATAAAGCCACCTCCACTATTACAATAATTCTGTGAGTTTTTCAGGTACCACATTGAGAAAGATGGAAAGTGTTTCTGGAAAAAAATAATCAGCATTTATATACTACATATATATACATATATATATACATATACATAATATATTACATAGATTATATAATAATCAAAACCAACTGCTTTTATGTTCTGACCAACTATTTCTATGTGTAATGACAATAAACGAAATTGTCTTTCAGCAATTACAGTTATTAACTGTTAATAACACTCAGTACAAGACATGTTTGCATAGAAAAAGATGCCAGACTCCTTCAAACTCTGAAGAGAGCTCAGCCATCCAGTAGTGAAGCCACAATTCACACCTTTCTGAAGATCAATATAAGCATGTGTGCTCCCCTTTGCTCTAGATATAAACTATGGGGTAGTGTAGTTGGTCTCTCACTTTATAGAGGCCACAGCTATATATATATATATATATATATATATATATATATATATATATATATATATATATATATATATATATAGTGTAAAAAAGAGAGGATCTAATGTGTCTGATGCAGGAAGATACCAAGTGTCTGATGCAGGAAGTGTGTTTGTCATTTGTAACCTGCAGGAACTGTTACATGTGCTGTTACTCTCTCATGGATTCTGTAATTCTTTTTGTGTTTCTCCTCTGTATCTCAGGTAAGATCAGCGCTGGTTCACTCCTATGAACCACCTGTGTGGTCTCAGTTTCATGGGTGTAACTGGTCTTTTATTAGCTGACCTATTTCAGAGTGCAGTGTGGCTCCAAACATCTCTGAACTGATTTTGACTCTAACATTGGACATACATCCTACCTGCTCAGTACTGAGATGCAGACAGTGATCTTTGTAAAGCTGTGTGTCTGTGTGTCTGTGTGTGTGTGTGTGTGTGTGTGCAGACTCAGAGAACATGAGGACACTGAAGCACGTTGTTGTAAAAAGTGGAGATTCTGTCACTATTCCATGTTTTTATGATGAATCCTATAAATCAAACAACAAATTCTGGTGTCATGGACATTTTTGGTCCTCTTGCACCATAGTATCTTATACAAACACACATGGAAGCACATCAGTTATTGATCACCCAACCCACAATATGTTTACTGTGGAACTGAACAGACTGAACACTGATCACTCTGGATGGTACTGGTGTGCTGCTGAAATTGGAGATCTATCTGTACTGGATGATAAGGATTATTTGTATCTGACAGTTAGTGCAGGTAAGAAATCTCTCTGTATTAGATATAGACTTGCTGACTGTTTGTAAGGCTTCTATCAGATGTTTCTTATGATGGAGGACATGTTTACACTGCTGGATTTATATGTGTTTGTTCAGCTCCTGCGGTGTCTGTGTTGGGGAGCAGAGTGAGTGGAGAGGAGGGGAGCAGCGTCAGTGTCCAGTGTCTCTACAGTGCTGCATATCAGAATAAACAGAAGCAGTGGTGCAGATCTACAGACTGGAGCTGCTACATAGTGGGGAGGACTTACACATCCCAGAATTCAGCAGTGTGGATCAGGGAAGGGATAAGATCCTTCAATGTGGTGATGACTGGACTGAAGAAGAGTGATGCTGGCTGGTACTGGTGCTCTGTTGGAGATGTACAGGTTCCTGTTCACCTCACAGTCACTAATGCACTCACAGGTATGTTTGTGTGCTCCGTTGTGTCTTAATGAATTATGTGTTGTGACCATAATCACACAGTGTTGATGCTACTGTGTTGATTTGAGATTTCATGCATCAAGCTGCTTAATCTTTCCTCATACTGACAGAGACACCTGGCAGTGAGAACCAGCATCAGAGAGACCACTCCTGTACACCAACACATACTGATCTTAAAATGGGAAAAATCTTTCAAACTTCACTTTCTCTCAGAGCTTTAAAGACCTCATGAAGCTTCTCACACCTCAGTATCACATGTGGGTTTTACTCTAATTTGCTGTTGGTGTTCTGCAGTGACACCGTCGGAGAATCTTATTAACAAGATAACCAGTATCAGAAAGATGATGACACAGACCACTCCAGGTACCATCAGTATTATTGAGCTGTAATTGATTAAGTTAAATGATTTTTTTCTGTTACATTCGATAACTTTTGCTACAACGGCCATGTTCACTTTTTCCTTGACTTATTTTAAACACAACTTTCATCACATTTCTCATTTGACAAGGTAGCACAAAGCTTCCTGTGTCATCATCAATTTGCTATTTATATGTCACACTTGATTCTACAGTTGTTCCTAAAACACAGAATGTGAAAATACTATTTACAACGAGCAGTTTGGACACAGGAAAAGGCTACAAGGATGTGATTACAGTGATTCACTGAGAAGAATGTAATTTATTAAGGGCAAGTCCATTATCATAGTAATTAGAATGGTCCAGGGTCAATTTGCCAACATGTATAACATACAGAGACATAGTGAACAAAACATAACAAACAGGCTTACAAAAACAAACTAAATATCACGGAGGCTGTAAGACAGAGATATGGACAATGACCAGTAAGGAACACAGGATGTGTATTCACAAGACTAATGAGGAACTAGACACAGGTGTAACTAATAACCAGAGGCAGAGGACTAAACCAGGGGGGTATTCCAAGAAGCGGGTTAAGCGATAAAACCAGGTAAGTTAACTCAGAATTCACGGAAACTCAAGGTTCCAGAAACCGATCTTAGAGAGAACCTGAGTCAGTTACTATAGCAACTTATGCTCTGAAGCTAACCTGCTCGCTGGCAGGTTAACTTGGACCTGAACCCGAGTTACAAACACGTCATCATGACGTGTCCTTTCCTCAAGGATCATTTGGATTTGGAGGATTATTTTTTAATGAACGTTATCGTTTTTCAGCACAATCCATTACTTACATCAATAACATTATTAAGCATCACATTTCAAATATTACACATCGCAGATCAGCCCTCAATTCTCTCCAGATTGTTATACATCGCTTTTCGTTTTTTGCTAGTGGTGTCACGGTGAGGTGGCCCCCTACCGGCCGCCTCTGTCCACAGCGGCTGTTGTTGTCGTTGTTTGGTGATGTCATGTGCGTCCCTCAGGCGGGCGGAGCCCGTGATCCGTCTCACCTGAGGGTCGTTTGTTTGCCTATATATGTCTTGTCTTTGTACCAGTTGACCGCTGGTCATTATATCCTTAATTTGGATCTATTGCACGGGTTTTAGGTTTGCACACTTTCTATTAAACCATCCTTTTTCCCTGAGACTTGGCGTGATCGCTTCCTTTTGGTTCGCACACCCTGCCCGTCACAAGTGGAAGTTTTCTTTATAGTGTAGGAGATGCGGAATCTGTCTGCAAAGCTACTGTCAGTCTGTCCGAAAAGTATGTCTGGCATTAAATTGACTAGTGCCCAGTTTTGTGGTGCTTCCTGGGCATAATCCAGTTATAGACATCAAAGAGGAATTCCACAGCATCGTTGGTGTGTCTTTAAAACACACCATTCCATTACAGTCTAGCTGCAGTCAGGAATGTTTGCTCATCTACTGAATACACACCCTTTACGTTGTTTTTTGATGTTGTTTTGGTATCATAAAGCTGTGGATCACTCCTGTGATATCGCAGGTGGAGGAGAAGTGAATGTTCCTTGAGGAACACATGACTGAATCCTGTCTGCTCTCCTTATATTCTTTTTTTCTTTTTCCGGTTCCGGTCGAGAGTTACGCTGTGCGCTTGTTTGCTGCCGCTTCTTGCTGGATCTTCTTCTATTTTGATTTTCTTTTTGTCGGGCTGCTTTACTATAGGACTCCTCTTGATTTTGTCTATTCTGGACATCTGTTCTGAACTACTGCCATAGCTTTGCTTGCTCTACGGTGCCATCTCTAACCTTTGGTTAGCCGGCAATTCACCGGCTAATGTTGCTAGCTGTGAGCCTGCCTGCATGTACCGCCTAGACTACTGTAATTCACTGCTATATGGACTCCCTGCTAAGTCACTTAGACTACTACAAATAGTGCAGAATTCTGCAGCTCGGATTCTCACTTACACTAAAAAATCTGAGCACATTACTCCTGTTCTTAAGAGACTTCATTGGCTGCCCAATACCTCACGTATATACTACAAAGTTCTACTCCTCACATTCAAGGCACTTCATGGCCTGGCTCCTAAATACTTACTCGACCTCATAAAACCCTATAAGCCTTCTCGTAACCTTAGGTCTTTGGAAGCAGGCCTTTTGGTGCTCCCTAGGATCAGGCTCAGCTCTATGGGTGGTCGGTCCTTTAGTGTCGCGGCCCCTTTGCTCTGGAACTCTCTCCCCTCCTCTCTTCACTCTACTTCTTCTCTCCCTCAGTTTAAAACTTTATTGAAAACTCATCTTTTTCCCTTCATTTTTCCCCCGCACCTACTTCGACCTCTGTTTAATTTGCTTTGTATTTGTAAAGCGACCTTGGGATTTGTAAAGGTACTATATAAGTTTAACTTATTATTATTATATTATTATTATATGAGGCATTTATGTAATGACTGAAATTACTCAATATCCCTGATAGAAACAGTGCAGGAACAGATATGGTTCTGTTTTATTCTGAGTTCTGAGGGGGTTAAAGCAAAACATAATATTCATATTCCCATGATTCTTTAGGTTGTAACGCGAGAGACACTGGAATGTCTGACAATACCAAACCCACGTGAGTGCAACAAACCCAAATTATTATTATGTGAGATCTTGCTGAAGAGAATGCATCAGGTTCTTAAGAAGCAAAACTTTGTTTCTCCAGGCTATGCTGACTTCTGTCTAATTAAACATTATGGTCTAAGCTTTGTAATTGTATTGGATATCTGACTCTTTACAAAACTCTGATTCTTTATTTTAAAAAACTGTATTAGCTTCATATCTGTTGAGGGAAAGTGAGTGTCAGATATCCAAGTGCTTCATCTGAGTGTGTGTTCCATCCCAATTCCTCCTGCTGCCTTGTCCCTGGTGTAGGAGCCAAAACATTAATAATAAGTTTTATATGTAAATATATGTATTGCTGCTTAACGTGTTAATAAGTGTACTGTCCCTTTAAGGAAAAACGGGAATGTGTCGGGACATGTTTAGACATGTTAGTAGAGTGAGCTGCATAGGATGCTCGTAGCAACACAGTTTTCTTACCATGTTTGCGTTAGGGTATAATGTTACTGTACATTTTTCTATCATAGTTTTGAAAGTTTTGCCTTTGTTTTTCATCATCCTGTAATAAACAGTTATTTTTGTTCACTTTTACATGGAGTCCTGTGGAAGTAACTTTTCTAATGACGCAGACAGGAGCAAAGAAGTTGCTTCGGCCGCTACTCAGTGTTACAGCTCACACACCTGGCTTTAAAATGTATAAAAATGTAGAAAAACAAACTTGAACAAAGATAATCGAACTTAGATAGGGCTGAATTTATTTTTTGACTCAAGATGAGATTCACAGGAAGTGATGTGTTGTGGATGTCTCAGCAGTTTGGCCCATTGTGATTCATTGATGGTTTTTTTATGTTTCAGAGATGTGGAGTTCTGCATTTTACGCAACTGAACCGCTGATGTACGGTTGTGGCCTAAGATTGGCGATAATCTTGTGGCCATAAGATTGTGTTCTATTCTGTTGGCTTCTTAAATTGTGATGAAATCTTTTGTACAAAGTTTGTACCAAGAAATGAATCTTCAACCGCTTTCAGCTGTTCATTCCAGGTCTAACTGCATTTAGATAATTCCGCTATATCCCCTTGTATTAAGTTGTACATTATTGTATTGCATTGTATTAAAGTTCCTGTTTTCACTCCTGTAGCCCATTTCTGGGTCTAGACACCCTGGACAGACCATGAAACATTCTCAAACCAATAGAGAATGATCTTCTCAAATTTCTGGGTTATGGGACAGTAATGTTTTCAGTTTTTACATCCAGTAGGATAATGCATGTTTCCAGAGTCTTATTTTCTTGTGTTTTGCTCACCACTGTGTTTGTTATTGGTGGAGAATGAAAAATCTCACCGCAGTCACATCCCCCTCCGTCACCATCACATGTCATGTGGTGGAGTCCTGAATGCAGCATTCTCAGTATGAAGAACCAGAGGTGGACACTCCAGGTTCAGAAAGTAAAACTCCTTCCCAGGATTTTACTCTAGCTTGCTGGAATTTCTAATTAGTGCAAGCCAGGTACAATTAGTGGAATCAACACAATCCAAGAAGCAAAATCTTGGTGAGGACTTTTACATTTTGAACCTGGAATGTCCACCTCGGTGGAGATCAGACATAACAACCACTGTAATTACTGAAAATGTTCTCACTGATGCCAGAATGGGTTTCAAAGGCCCTTTCATAACTTTTAAATCAGATTACTTATTTTAAATCTGACAACAGTGGAAAAAAACCTGGTATCAGATCAACCACTCAGCGATAGTCAAATATACAGGTGTTGCTTTCTCATACTGTGAGTGGCACCTGACAGACCACGAGCCTCTTAGAGACTACTTCATGTACAACAAACACTGATAATCATGTATAAAGTACAATAAAAACACATTTGTGTTCATTTTTTCAGGTTCATAACTATGACTACAGGAGCACAGACAGAATTCTGTATTTGGTGTTACTGTCAACAGTTTAATACAGTGAGTCCCCGCTTAACAACGGGGTTAGAGACTGAAAAGTCCGTTGTGAAGCAATTTTTGTCGTTAAGCGTGACCCTATATTTAGATACGCTTTGATCGTAAATACAGTATAGAAAAAAACTAACAATGTTCTCGTGCGTGCATACAGCATGAGAAAGAGCGATCACGTTGCCGAGATGGGCTGCGGTGGAGGCTGTGCTGCCTCAGCTTATCATACACAACACTCCACAACACCCCACTGTGCTGCCACTGCTCCTCGATCGTAACTCTGGTCCATCGTTAACCAGACCCGTCGTTAAGTGGGGACTCACTGTAAACAATATTTCATTTGCTCACAATGAGAAAACATTTCATGACATTTAGAACCTCATGAAGTTTTAGACATTTTGTTTGCACACCACAGTATCACTGTGTGTTTTTCTTTGTTCTACTGTGTTCTGCAGTGACACCGTCTGAGAATCTAGAAACCACAACCCACAGTGACCGGACAGCAGACAAGTAATGTGTGTGTGCATGTGTGTGTAAGAGGCAAAACATATTCCTCACACTGCCATAGCGACTATAAAAGGTGTTGCTATGTGTTGCTCTATCACCTCTGGGTGCAACAGTTTTCTCAGTAAAAAAAACTCCAAAATATCACACCGATTTGTTGTACTGCACAATGATTGTGAAAATTTTGCATGCCAAATTTTAATTCCAAATTCAACTTATTTTGAGCAGCATATCATAAACGTGCTTTAGCATTTGCAGTACATGTGAACAGAAAGAAAAGTGAGGCATTGCTACCTCCAGTTGCAACAGTGTGATGGGTTGTCAGGTACTTTTCAGGTAGTTCTTTATTGTCTTTAATCACTTTGCTTTTAGTGTCTTCATTAATGAATAAGCAGAAAAGAGAGATGTAAAAATGTGAGACAAACAAGCACATGACACAGACCAAGTGTCTCTCCCCCCATGCAGGAAGTGTGTGTCATTTGGCCCTGCAGGAAGTCTTTCAAGTGCTGTTACTCTCTCATGGATTCTGTCGTTCTCTTTGTGTTTCTCCTCTGTATCTCAGGTAAAATCAGGTCTTCAGTTTCATGGGTGTAACTGGTCCTTTATTAGCTGACCTATTCCAGAGTGCAGTGCGGCTCCAGACATCTCTGAACTGATCTTCACTTTAACATTGGCCATAAATCCTACCTGTTTATATACCGAGATACAGACAGTGACCTTTGTAAAGCAAAGTGTGTGTGTGTGTGTGTGTGTGTGTGTGTGCGTGTGTGTGTGTGTGTGTGTGTGTCTGCAGACTCAGAGTGCATGAGGACGCTGAAGCACGTTGCTGTAAAAAAGTGGAGATTCTGTCACTATTCCATGTTTTTATGATGAATCCTATAAATCAAACAACAAATTCTGGTGTCAGGGACACTTTTTGGTCCTCTTGCAGAATAGTAGCCAAAACAAACACACATGGAAACTCAGTCACTCAGTGAGCTCAGTCAATGCGCTTAGTTAAAACACTTGTACTTACTGCACTATTACGGCATAATACTCATGCCACTACCTTGCACATCAATCTCGTGTAATTTAGACATCTATTACTTTCATACTGTTATATTTAATATTTTTATTCTATTTAACCTATCTATATCATATATTCATTACTTCTGATACTTTTATATTGTTCTTGCTCTCTTTGTAACTGTGTTGCTCCAATAACTGACTTTCCCTCTGGGATTAATAAAGTTCAATCTAATCTGTGTGTGTGTATCTGCAGTAGAGTGTATGAGGACGCTGAAGCACGTTGCTGTAAAAAGTGGAGATTCTGTCACTATTCCAAGTTTTTATGATGAATCCTATAAATCAAACAAGAAATACTGGTGCAAAGGGAAGGATTGGTCATCTTGCACCATAGTGGCTTATGCAAACATACATGGAAGCACATCAGTTATTGATCATCCAACCCACAATATGTTCACTGTGGAACTGAACAGACTGAACACCGATTACTCTGGATGGTACTGGTGTGCTGCTGAAATGGGTGATGAATATGAACCAGATGAAATGGATTACTTGTATCTGACAGTTAGTGCAGGTAAGAAATCCCTCTGTATTAGATATAGACTCTGAATGTTTGTAAGGCTTCTATCAGATGTTTCTTATGACGGAGGACATGTTTACACTGCTGTATTTATATGTGTTTGTTCAGCTCCTGCGGTGTCTGTGTTGGGGAGCAGAGTGAGTGGAGAGGAGGGGAGCAGCGTCAGTGTCCAGTGTCTCTACAGTGCTGCATATCAGAATAAACAGAAGCAGTCGTGCAGATCTACAGACTGGAGCTGCTACACAGTGGGGAGGACTTACATATCCCAGAATTCAGCAGTGTTGACCAGCGATGATGGGACAAGTTCCTTCAAGGTGAATATGACTGGACTGAAGAAGAGTGGTACTGGTGCTCTGTTGGAGATGTACAGGTTCTTGTTCACCTCACAGTCACTGATGCACTCACAGGTATGTTAGCATGTACATTTGTGTTTTAATGAAGTAATTAAATGGTGAAATTATATGTTGGTGAAGCTTTAAGCCATGACAGCACTGATTAGATACAGAATAACTAATCCTGTGTCTGTGGTGTAATACTAGTGTCACGCTACGGTCCCCGAACCCTTCCTTTGGGGCGTGTGTTAACGTTGTCTGCGTCTATTCGTCTGCGTCTGTGTACCTCCGTGGGTGCGGGTGCGTCTTGTCATTATCCGTCTCACCTGTGGCTCGTCTCGTCATCACGTGGGGTTGGTGTGGTCTGTCTATTTAATATGCGTTCGCGCAGTGTCTTGTGCTCGTCGTTGTCTATGTTCTGCACGTCGTGTTTGTGTGCTGAATGTTTCTCGTGCGCTATTGCGCAATCTTTATTTACAATAAACGTAACCGTGAGTCAACCAGCGGATCCGTGTCTCTTCCGTCTGCCGCCGGCCACCGTTACAGAACGACGAGCCGACCAGAGACACCATGCCAGGATACACCACCCGGCCAAAGAAGGGCAAGAAGCCCAGTAAGCGACGTCACGCCTCTTCCCCTGCACAGCACCGCGGAGCCCCCGTCACCCTCGAAGCGATGCAGCAGGACCCGTTATGTGCGGTTATGCTGCTTCGGGCTCGGGAAGCCAGGACTGAGGAGTTGGCGGAATATTTTCGCAAGACCGCGATGCGGTTTTGGAAGGAGCGCCACCCCTCTTCCACCAGAGACCTCTCGCCCCTGAGGGTAGGCTCCCTCGAACTCTGCTCCACGGAGAAGACCTCTGAGAGCGAGTTCGAGGGGGAGGAATCAGAGGGCGAGGAGGAAGAGGAAGACCAGGCTCTCTCAGTTTGTTCCGCCCCCACCATATACTACGGGGAGGGTGAAGAGGGAGAGGAGGAGGCCTAACCTCCGTCGTTGTACGACGCCTCCACGGTGGACTACGGTGGAGAGGGAGAGGACTACCCGCCGTCGCTAGACGACGTGTCCACCGTCGACTACGGGGAAGAGGAGGAGGAGGAGTCCGAGGAAGAGGACTACATCCCTCCGCCCGTAGGTCCCGTGGAGGAAGGCGAGGAGCAGGAGTACGACGAGGAGGAGTACCCTCCGTCGGAGTGCTCCGCATACCCCGAGGAAGAGGGCTCCTACACTGAGGATGAAGAGGAGAACCCTCCCCCCTCGGAGCTGTCTGCCGGGACGGTGAAGGGGAGGTGGACTCCTGAGGCGGGCCCATCCTCCGATCGCTCCGAGGGAGAAGAGATGGACTACTCGCGGAGTGGCAGCCCGGAGCAGCCCATGAGCTGGAGCCGGGGCAGTGAGGCGATGGAGACAGAGGGAGAAGACCCCACTGCTGGCTCCAAGGGGCGGTCGAGAAGAGAAGGAGGGATGCCCTACAGCCCACCGAGGGGAGAGACCAGTCGCGCTGCACCTGGCGCGTCGGCCAACCGCGCTGCACCTGGCGCGTCCGCCAGCCGCGCTGCGCCCGGTGGAGGGTTTGCAGCAAGGGCAGGAGGAGCACCGCCCACCGCAGCGCCTGCAGCTCCAGCAGCTCCCGGTCTCTCTCCCCTGATTGCCCTCCTTCTGGCGCGCAGCCTGGCGCCTGTGTTGTGTGTGTCTGTCCCTGTGTTCGTGAGTCTTCCCTTATGTGTGCCTAATCCGTTATTCCCTTTCGTGCCTCTATGTATTAATGTACCAGTTTGTGTGTTTGTGTCCGTCCCGTTAAACGTGTCTAACGTGTTTTCCCCGGTCTTCCCAGGGAGGGTGTTCTAGGCTGTTCATGGCGGACTCTCCACCGAGGGCGGTCATCTCCCAGACGCAGGACTGGGCGCTTCGGATCCGCCCATCGACGTGGGTTCGGGGCGCTTGGTCCTGTTGGCACCCCGGGACGGGTAGTGCCCTTGGTGGGGGCGTCTGTCACGCTACGGTCCCCGAACCCTTCCTTTGGGGCGTGTGTTAACGTTGTCTGCGTCTATTCGTCTGCGTCTGTGTACCTCCGTGGGTGCGGGTGCGTCTTGTCATTATCCGTCTCACCTGTGGCTCGTCTCGTCATCACATGGGGTTGGTGTGGTCTGTCTATTTAATGTGCGTTCGCGCAGTGTCTTGTGCTCCTCGTTGTCTATGTTCTGCACGTCGTGTTTGTGTGCTGAATGTTTCTCGTGCGCTATTGCGCAATCTTTATTTACAATAAACGTAACCGTGAGTCAACCAGCGGATCCGTGTCTCTTCCGTCTGCCGCCGGCCACCGTTACAACTAGACTTGGTCCAAGTATACAAGAGTAGAACTGAATGAGTTTGACCTTTTCAAAAACATATCCCTCATGCTGGTTTCATGACTATAAAATATGTACATATAACGAATGTAACCACACTGAATTTGTGACTTTGAAATACGTACGCATAACTAACATAACCACACTGGGTTAGTGACTATAAAATACATATGTATAACTAACATAACCACACTGTGTCAGGGCTGGTCCCAGGGCGGCCCCTCCGGTTGCCACCAGGAGGAGCCCGCGAGTCAGACCTCAGACAAATCAGCGGTAATGGCTTTCACCTGTCATCCCGTCTTTATAAGGATGACAGACGCAGTGCCTCACCGCTGAGTTGTCTGCTTCATGTCGTCAACCTCACGCCATTTCTCTGTTGTCTCTGCTCGGTGTCTCGCCACCCTGCCTCTTATTCGTTTCAGTTGTTTTGTTTGTATTCCTGTCCATTCGAGTACTTACCTCCTGCGCCGCTCCCTGGCCTCTCTCAAGTTTTCCTCCCGCTGTTATTCTTCCTGTCCGTTTGGTTTTGGGAAGGGTTTTTTGTTCCTCGCGGCGTTTGCCAGCTAGCCAGCTACCTTCCCTGGCGTCCTTGTTTTTTCCTTTTGGTTTTCTGTGTGTTCGCCACGCGTTGAGTTATTCCGCGATTGTTCTCTGTTTTCCCCCGTTTCCCGCGTTGAGTATTCCGCGATTGTTTTCTGTTTTCCCCCGTTACACGCGTCGAGTTTCTCCGCGATTACTTTCAGTTTCACCCTCTACGTCAGCACTGAATACCCAGCGCGCCGAGTCTTTGTTCCCTCGCGCTCGTGCGATTATTCAGTGTACGGACAAGGCGCTTGGGTTCGCCATCATAAAACAACCGCGGGAGATTCCGTCCCCTACATCTCCCGTTCTGACACACTGGGTTAGTGACTATAAAACACGTACGTACAAAACCCAAAACCAGAAAAGTTGGCACGTTGTGTAAATCATAAATAAAAACAGAATACAATGACTTGCAAATCATTTTCAACCTATATGCAATTGAACACACAGCAAAGACCACATACTTAACGTTCGAACTGGTAAACTTTGTTATTTTTTGCAATTATTAGCTCATTTGGAATTTGATGCCTGCAACATGTTTCAAAAAAGCTGGCACAAGTGACAAAGAAGACAGAGAAATTTGAGGAATGCTCATCAAACACTTATTTGGAATATCCCACAGGTGAACATGCTAATTGGGAACAGGTGGGTGCCATGATTGGGTATAAAAGCAGCTTCCTTGACATGCTCAGTCATTCACATAGAAGGATGGGGCGAGGGTCACCACTTTGTGAACAAATGCGTGGGCAAATTGTCGAACAGTTCAAGAACAACTTTTCTCAACGAGCTATTGCAAGGAATTTAGGAATTTCACCATCTACGGTCCGTAATATCATCAAAAGGTTCCGAGGATCTGGGGAAATCACTACACGTAAGGGGCAAGGCCGAAAACCAACATTGAATGCCCGTGACCTTCGATCCCTCAGGCGGTACTGCATCAAAAACCGACATCAGTGTGTAAAGGATATCACCACATGGGCTCAGGAATACTTCAGAAAACCACTGTCAGTAACTACAGTTCGTCGCTACATCTGTAAGTGCAAGTTAAAGCTCTACTATGCAAAGCAAAAGCCATTTATCAACAAGATCCAGAAATGCCACCGGCTTTGCTGGGCCCGAGCTCATCTGAGATGGACTGATGCAAAGTGGAAAAGTGTTCTGTGGTCTGATGAGTCCACATTTCAAATTGTCTTTGGAAACTGTGGACGTTGTGCCTTACGGACCAAAGAGGAAAAGAACCATCCAGACTGTTATAGGCGCAAAGTTCAAAAGCCAGCATCTGTGATGGTATGGGGGTGCATTAGTGCCCAAGGCATGGGTAACTTACACATCTGTGAAGGCACCATTAATGCTGAAAGGTACATACAGGTTTTGGAGCAACATATGCTGCCATCCAAGCGACGTCTTTTTCATGGACGCCCCTGCTTATTTCAGCAAGACAATGCCAAGCCACATTCTGCACGTGTTACAACAGCGTGGCTTCGTAGCAAAAGAGTGCGGGTCCTCCCCTGGCCTGCCTGCAGTCCAGACCTGTCCCCCATTGAAAATGTGTGGCGCATTATGAAGCGTAAAATACGACAACGGAGACCCCGGACTGTTGAACAACTTAAGCTGTACATCAAGCAAGAATGGGGAAGAATTCCACCTGAAAAGCTTCAAAAATTGGTCTCCTCAGTTCCCAAACGTTTACTGAGTGTAAACGAAAAGGCGATGTAACACAGTGGTAAAAATGTCCCTGTGCCAACTTTTTTGCAATGTGTTGCTGCCATTGAATTCTAAGTTAATGGTTATTTGCAAAACAAAATAAAGTTTCTCCGTTCGAACATTAAATATATTGTCTTTGCATTCTATTCAGCTGAATATGGGTTGAAAAAGATTTGCAAGTCATTGTATTCTGTTTATATTTACGATTTACACAACGTGCCAACTTTTCTGGTTTTGGGGTTGTATAATTAATATAACCACACTGGGTCTGCACACTGCAGGTATGGGACCATCATGACTGTTTGGCTCCCAGTGGTGGTGGGACTGGGGCTGCTGGTTATTCTGGTCATTCTAACCTGCACTCTGAAACACAGAAAAATGCACAGTAAGCAGGCGGCTCCATCTCCTGTTATACTGGCACTCTTGAAAAGAATAAAGTACACCAGTTAATCACAGTTACCACAGTTGTTAATTACAGAAACCTGATCAATTTTATCAAAGGCTTATATTGCGGTAACCATTAAATGCTTGTATTGCTATCCTATGAATTATAAAGAATAAATAACTTGTCATGATGGCAAATGTGTCTCTGCAGATACAAACTCATAACTCTGACCAGCAGAGGAAACCAACGTGGGAGCAGCAACACTGCTGACACAGTTATTATTGTGTTTGATTGGTATTAGTGTTGTGTTTGGTGGGTTGTGTTCAACAGGTATTAGTGTCGTGGTTGATATTACAGTTTTTGACAACTGCTAACGTGCATTTGTCCAATCTGTAGTCACATTTTCAAAACTCAAATCAAATCAAAATTTATTTGTATAGCGCTTTTCACAACACATGTTGTCACAAAGCAGCTTTACAGGATTTACAAGTTTAACAATCGTATGGGTCCAAATCCTTAATGAGCAAGCCAGGGAGTTTTTCCTTGCCACTGTCACCTCTATGATGGTGGGGATTAGGAAGAAACCTTGGGAGGACCAAGACTCAAAAGGGAACCCATCCCCCATTGGGCGGCCCGTTAACACACAAATTACACAAAATCAAATTATACAGACGAATACACAAGTCACACACAAATCACACAATCAGACTAAGTATAAGGTAACTAGAATTAAGGTTCTGGGTGTTGATATTGTCAATGTAAATGTCTTGTGATGAACGCCAGGTTTTCATTCAGTGTCGGAGAGATGATACTGGTATTGTGGACTCCGACTGCAGTGTTACTCCCCAGGTGAACCTCGGAGAAGAAAGACATGTAATGTGGTAAATATGTAACAGATTATTCAAAGGCCAAAATAAACAGAAGTTTTTAGTAGAGATTTAAACATTGTAACCGTGTCTGAGTCCTGAATAGAGGCAGGAAGATTGTTCCACAGTTGTGGAGCTTTAAAAGAAAAGGCTCTTCCACCTGCTGTGATCTTTTTAATCCTAGGAACATTTAATAACTCTGCGTCCTGCGAACGAAGCACGGACGTAGTTTTGGGGGGGGACGGGGGGGACATGTCCCCCCCACTTTTTCAAAAGCCGGTTTTGGTCCCCCCCAGTTTTTACAGTTAAAACCAAATATTTAAGTAGCGACGAAGTCATGTCCCCCCCACTTTTTAACGGTTAAAAAAACAATATCCAAATAGCGACAAATCTAGCACTAGGATCATGCAGCTCCGAGCTCCACCCCCCCCCCGCTCAACAATTTTTGTTCACAGCGCTCAACAATTTTCATTCAACCACCCCCCCCCCCCCCCCGCTCAACAGTTCGCCACCCCAGGTTGTGTCCCCCCCACTTATGAAATCAAAACTACGTCCATGGAACGAAGTGAACGTGCTGGGTTGTAATGATCAATAAGTTCACTGAGATACTCTGGAGCTAGGCCATGCAGTGTTTTATATGTTAATAAAAGTATTTTATAGTCAATACGGAATCTAATTGGCAGCCAGTGTAATGACGATAGTACAGGACTAATGTGATCAAATTTTTTTGTTTTCATTAGAACTCGCGCTGCTGCGTTCTGGACCAGCTGGAGTTTGTTTATCGATTTACCAGAACATCCAGCTAGAAGACTATTGCAATAATCTAGACAAGAGGATATGAATGCATGTATTAGTTTTTCCACATCACTAGTATTTAATATGTTTCTAATTTTAGCAATGTTGCGTAAGTAAAAGAACGCTACCCTAGTTATATTATTAATGTGTGTATCGAACGAGAGATCTGGGTCTATTGTGACACCCAAGTTCTTTACCTCTGCGCTGGGGGTTATAGTAAAAGAATGTAGATTCAATGCTACATTACGTATCTTGTCTCTCGCTGCCCCAGACCCAACTATTGTTAACTCTGTTTTATCCGGATTTAGTGCTAGAAAGTTACACGCCATCCTATGTTTTATCTCTTCTACACACTTCTCGATTTTACTGTTTACACCTAAATCATCGGGTTTTGCCGATAAATATAGTTGGGTGTCGTCTGCGTAGGAGTGGAAACTGATGTTGTGCTTATGCATAATCTCGCCTAAGGGTAACATGTAAAGTGTAAATAGAAGTGGTCCTAGGACTGTCCCTTGCGGGCAGTGATGCCTAAGTTATCTTGAGTAATCCGATTACTGATTACTCCTTTTAAAAGTAACTTGTTACGTTACATATTACTTGATTTTAAAAGTAACTACGTTAGATTACAAGTTACTTTAGTAGTTACATTCAGCAGCAAAATACATTTTTCCAATACTCACTTTATTGGAAGTGCATTTTTAACAGTAACAATGTATTGAAGTAGGTTCGGTAACCGAGGCAGAAACTGCTTAATCAAAAAATCCCGAGGAGGGAAACTTTATTGATAACGCAACCCTGGCGCGCGCAGTCGCCGCCCCCCAGTGTCACTTAAAGGGCGAGACTCGCCGTGAGGAGTAGGAGTCGCTACAGTATCTCCTGACATTACGTTTGTGTAGCTGCGCGGTATTATTTGTAAATTTATTTGTAAACGTAATACAAGCGAACTGGGGTGGGTTTCCTAAAACGTTCGTAGCGCCAAGTACTTCGTAACCTCGTATGAAACGTACGAGGTTAAGAAGTACTTAGCGCTACGAACGTTTCGGGAAACTCACCCCAGTTCAGTCAGACAGCTTGTGAAACGAAATACCATTACAATTTCAAGCATTTTAAAGTAGGCGACGTTAGTCAAAATTCCAGCACTTTTCAAACGTGGAACACAAAGCAACATTAAAATTCTTCAGGTAAATGTTCCTTCCCCTGTTTTTGAGGGGTGTTTCTTTATACTACCACACATCGTTACGGGAGGACACTGCACAGAATGACTTGTAAAACGTGCTCACGCTCTCACAGGGTCGCGCGCAGCGTGCGGAGTCGAGCGCTACGGTCAGACGCAAAAGTAGAACTGAGCCAAGAAGAAAGCAAAAATATATATTTTACTAGGGAAAATATAAATAGTAACGCACAGTTATTTGGATAAGTAACTTTAACACTAGAGCTCCTAGAGAAGCGAAAAATTTCACAGGGCTTGGTAGGGTCCATGTAGCCCACTCCCCTGCTGTGAAGGGATTAACGCCCATTGTCTTGGTAATGCAGTGGAAGCGGCTCACCCCCAGCTCATACGCCTGCCAAAGCACAAGCTGGCTCACCCCCAAGCTCATATGACCAAAACGCCAAACGTGATACTTCACGAAAAAGTTGAAGTTACAAGCAGACTGTATGTTACCGATACTACAACAAACGGCAGAAAGTTTGTAGACTCGTGTTTCAAAAGTTACAATTCAATCGCACGTAGAGACGACAGTTTCTCGAATGAGTCCCGTCAAACAATAAAAAAAAATAAAAATGTTTGAATCTTGCTCTTTGTATATTTCATATACTATACTATATAATATTTGTTGTAATCAAACACTTTCTGTTTCCGCGTTTGAATTCGCGTTTGAAAAGCTAAGAAATTATATGGCGCAATTAGCTTGATGCTAATGTTATATAGGAAATCCCATATCATTGCTAGCGAAAATTAGCATGGTCGCGTTGCATCACTGCATCACTGATAAATGTTGTGATCTAAACAGCAGGCTGGAAAAGGAGAGGAAAAGACAGGAAAACAAATTCATGTGCTCTCTATCTATCTATATATCTATCTATCTATCTATCTATCTATATTTGTGTTAGAAGCATTTGATAGAAGCATTTGTGTTTCTGCTTGTTTGTGATCTAAACAGCAGGCTTGAATCTTGCTCTTTGTACATTTCTCATACTATCTATCTATCTATCTATCTATCTATCTATCTATCTATCTATCTATCTATCTATCTATCTATCTATCTATCTGTCTATCTATCTATATTTTTGTTAGAAGCATTTGATAGAAGCATTTGTGTTTCTGCTTGTTTGTGATCTAAACAGCAGGCTTGAATCTTGCTCTTTGTACATTTCTTATACTATCTATCTATCTATATTTGTGTTAGAAGCATTTGATAGAAGCATTTGTGTTTCTGCTTGTTTGTGATCTAAACAGCAGGCTTGAATCTTGCTCTTTGTACATTTCTTATACTATCTATCTATCTATATTTGTGTTAGAAGCATTTGATAGAAGCATTTGTGTTTCTGCTTGTTTGTGATCTAAACAGCAGGCTTGAATCTTGCTCTTTGTACATTTCTTATACTATCTATCTATCTATATTTGTGTTAGAAGCATTTGATAGAAGCATTTGTGTTTCTGCTTGTTTGTGATCTAAACAGCAGGCTTGAATCTTGCTCTTTGTACATTTCTTATACTATCTATCTATCTATCTATATTTGTGTTAGAAGCATTTGATAGAAGCATTTGTGTTTCTGCTTGTTTGTGATCTAAACAGCAGGCTTGAATCTTGCTCTTTGTACATTTCTTATACTATCTATCTATCTATATTTATGTTAGAAGCATTTGATAGAAGCATTTGTGTTTCTGCTTGTTTGTGATCTAAACAGCAGGCTTGAATCTTGCTCTTTGTACATTTCTTATACTATCTATCTATCTATATTTGTGTTAGAAGCATTTGATAGAAGCATTTGTGTTTCTGCTTGTTTGTGATCTAAACAGCAGGCTTGAATCTTGCTCTTTGTACATTTCTTATACTATCTATCTATCTATATTTGTGTTAGAAGCATTTGATAGAAGCATTTGTGTTTCTGCTTGTTTGTGATCTAAACAGCAGGCTTGAATCTTGCTCTTTGTACATTTCTTATACTATCTATCTATCTATCTATATTTGTGTTAGAAGCATTTGATAGAAGCATTTGTGTTTCTGCTTGTTTGTGATCTAAACAGCAGGCTTGAATCTTGCTCTTTGTACATTTCTTATACTATCTATCTATCTATCTATCTATCTATCTATCTATCTATATTTGTGTTAGAAGCATTTGATAGAAGCATTTGTGTTTCTGCTTGTTTGTGATCTAAACAGCAGGCTTGAATCTTGCTCTTTGTACATTTCTTATACTATCTATCTATCTATCTATCTATCTATATTTGTGTTAGAAGCATTTGATAGAAGCATTTGTGTTTCTGCTTGTTTGTGATCTAAACATCAGGCTTGAATCTTGCTCTTTGTACATTTCTTATACTATCTATCTATCTATCTATCTATCTATCTATCTATCTATCTATCTATCTATCTATCTATCTATCTATCTATCTATCTACCTATCTATCTATATTTGTGTTAGAAGCATTTGGTAGAAGCATTTGTGTTTCTGCTTGTTTGTGATCTGTGATCTGTGACTTCTGGGTGCAGAGACTTTCTGGGTGAGGCTGCTGCCTCAGTCTTGCTCTGTGAATTAACATAATAAAGGGTGATGTTTGGCTTTGCTAATTGCTGGCAAGAAGGAGAAGAAGGAGGGGTGATGTCCTCAGAATCCTGAATTCTCAGGAGCCCTAGTGTTAATCTGATTACTGGACTGGAAATAGTAGCGCGTTATATTAATCGTTACCAAAAAAAGTGGTAAGATTAGAGTAACGCATTACTAAGTAACGTGTTACTGACATCACTGCTTGCGGGACACCATATTTAACCTGCACAGATTTAGAGGTTTTATTATTAACACTTACACATTGGAAGCGGTCAGTCAAATAAGATCTAAACCAGGAGAGTGCAACACCTTTGATACCTACCATGTTTTCTAGTCGAAAACTCTAAACACATTGAACACAACATCAGTCTTCAGTGGCTATACTATTAGTTAAATTCATGTTGTTATGGCACAAAATGCACTCAACACCACTAAAGAACTTTTGTAACACTCTCTGCTAATGGATCAACTCTTATAGCGAGACGTTACAAACACCTTTTAAGGTTAGGGCGGAGAGTAATGCTTGGAGCTCGTACAACGAAATACAGTTTCAACCGACCGATTTTAATCCCTCCCGTTGTTTCCCCATCTATACATACATATATACATATCAAGCGATTAACACCATAAATCAAACAAAACCACTAAGACTCAGCGGTCTTAGTCCCCTGTGTGTCCGTTCAACATTTTTGTGAGTGCGTGTTTATGTATGAGTGTAAGTGCTTAAGTCCGTTCCCCAGCGGCTTGATTAATCACCGCGCGACACAGTCAATGATTCCACAGACACATAGGAGATGGAGGAGAGAGAGCTAGAGAGCGGAATTGAATGGGAGGCACGGCGGCCTCACCAAAAATCCGTCGGCTCACCCACAGCAAGGAAGATATAACTTCTGCGACATAGTGCGATCAGCGCTCCGAGCTGGTTATCCCGTGCCGGATCACCCTCAGTAAAAACAATCCAAAACTCTCGGCGTGCACGCCAGGCGACTCCGAAAAATTTGCTCTCTCAACAGGTATCCCACACCCTCCAACCTTGCTGTCCCCTCCCTTGTTCTGTCTTCCCCTTTCCTTATTTGCACGTTCCTCACTTCCCATTCGACGATTTGCCCGTGACGTCGTGAATGAGGTGGCAAGGGCTCAATGGATGTGTAAGGGATAAAGCAATGCGATACCGTTACTCTTCGTATCGTTCAAAATATCCCCCAACCCACAACACAAAAAACACAATAAAACCTTAACCGGAGCCGACCTATTGTGAGCTTGTTACAGATCCCCCCCCCCCCCCACCCCCAGCCAGTGGCATAGCAGGGCCATAGTAGGGCTTAATGTCAACCACGTTAATGTTATCAGTCCTCTCTTTCTCGTCACCCCATCTCACTCTGTAATTATTCGGGCCTAATTGCTTCACAACCTGAGCTGGTCCCTTCCACTTGGACGCAAGTTTGGCTGAGAACTTAGCAGCTGCATTCGACAGAGGGTGTGTCTTGATCCAAACCAGATCCCCAACTACAAACTGTACACATCTGCGTCTATCATTGTAGTATCTGGCTTGTCTGGCTCTAGCTACACCCAGATGCCTTTCTACCTCCCTACGCAACCTTATGTGGTCATGTAAAGTGTTGTAGGCTGCAGTGTATGGTGTAGGAGCCACAGCAATGAGGCGTTCAAATGGGCCCTTTATGAAGCGCCCCAAAGCTAACACCGCAGGCTGCACACCAGTTGACTCATGAACAGCAGTATTGATGGATAGACGAAACTCAGGTAGCCACTGATCCCAATCCTGGTGATGTTTACCCACAAAGGAGGCAATCATGGTCTTCGGGGTTCTATTCACCCTTTCAGTCAGGTTTGTTTGGGGATGATATGCTGTGGTCAGTTTTTGAGTAACGCCCCATGCTTCACACAACTTCGCCATCATTTCACTGGTTCACTGTGGTCCTCTGTCTGTCACAATGAACACAGGGACACCCCAGCGGGTGAATATTTCATCCTTGAGTATCCTGCAAACTTGTGGAGTCTTGGCATCTCGTAAAGGAAACAATTCCACCCATTTGGATCCATAATCTACACTAACCATTAACATAGTGTTCCGGGATCGACTTCTCGGAAAGGGACCCATAAAATCCACTCCGATCATCTCCCCCGGTTGACTGACTTTGGTTTGCTGTATAAAACCCGCAGGTTTCACATTCGGGCTCTTATATCGTTGGCATATTGGACATTCCTTCACGTATTTCCACACATCTTTGCACATACTAGGCCACCAAGCCACCTCCAGGATCCTTCTGAGGGTTTTCATTCTCCCCAAGTGACCTCCAAAGGGACTACTGTGAAAGTAGTCCAAGAACTGGTTCGTCATTTGTTCTGGGACTACTAATTGATGGTTGTTCCCCCCAAACCTGGAAGGTACTACACGGTAGAGAACGCCTTGTTGCTCTAGATATTGCACCCGCCCCATCTTGGTACTTGTGCAGGTGTCCTTTACTTGGTCACACACCACGCTACCTTTCTGCGCGGCTTCAATATCTGAGAGAGTACAGGGAAGATCACACCAGTATGCTGCAGCTATGCAGACGCTACCTTCTGTGGTAGATGTGGCCCTCGACAGCGCATCCGGTACTACATTGCAACACCCCTTCCTGTAGTGGACTCGGAAGTTAAAAGCCTGCAGTCTAAGTGTCCACCTTGTCAATCTGAACACTGGCTTTGGAGAGTTGAAGGCCCACGTAAGTGCACTGTGGTCTGTAAAGACGTCAAACACTGTGCCTTCAAGGTAATGTCTCCATTTTTCCACAGCCCACACTACCGCGAGACATTCTTTCTCAGTTGTGGAGTATCTCAATTCTGCACCTCTGAGTGCTCTTGAGGCATAGGCTAAGACCTTTTCTTCTCCGTTTATCTCCTGAGTAAGCACAGCTCCCAATCCCGCGTCACTCGCGTCAGTTTGGACTTGGAACAGGATGTCCCGCTGGGGTTGGGCCAACACCGGAGGAGATTGGAGAGCTGCTTTTAATTTCAGGAAAGATTGTTGACACTCTTCTGTCCACTCCCAACTAACACCTTTCTTTTTTAAGTGGTTCAATGGGATAGATACGTCAGCCAGACGGGGAATGAACTTATGATACCACCCCACTAGACCTAAAAACCTTTGCAGACTCTTCAAGTCCGTAGGGGTTCGGTACTGCTGGATAGCAGCAACCTTCTCTGGATCCACTTCCACCCCTTGACCAGATACCACATGCCCCAGAAAGGTAAGCTGAGTTTGAAAAAGGCAGCATTTTTTCACATTCAGCGTCAACTGGGCTTGCTTTAATTTACCAAAGACAGCTTCTAAGTGTTGGAGATGTTCCTCTGGCGTGCAGGAAAAAACAATGATGTCATCTATAAAGACGAAGCATATCCTTCCTTTCAATTCTCCTAACACTTGTTCCATGAGACGTTGAAAGGTGGCGCCAGCATTGCGCAACCCGAACGGCATAGTTTTGAATTGGTATAATCCAATTGGGGTAATTACTGCTGTCTTCATTTTGCTGTTTTCATCCATCATCACCTGCCAATAGCCGCTCTGAAGGTCTAACGTGCTGAAAAAAGCGACGCCTTGCATGGACTCCAATATCTCATGCACCAAAGGCATTGGATAGGCATCATGCAGGGTCTTGGCATTCAGACCCCTGTAATCGACACAGAAATGGAAGGTGCCCTCCGGCTTAGGGACCAAGACGACAGGCGCTGCCCACGAGGAAGCGGAAGGCTCAATGATACCATCTTTTAGCATCTTCTGGACGTGTTCTTTGATTATTTCTTGTTTCTGGACTGAAGTGCGGTATGCTCTCTTCCTCACCGGATTTTCATCCGTGGTGATGATGATGTGCAACCATCTTAGTGGCACCCAGTCTGTTGGTCCATACTGTGGGCCACCTCCTTAAGAGAGCCTGCACATGTTCAGGTTGGTCTGTGATAGCATCTTCGCCAATCCCCCCTTCTTCAGAGGCCATATAGAAGTTAATCCTGCCCCCTTCACAGGTCCACCGGAGGGCTCCTCTCGTTTTTACCAGGAACTGGTGTTTCTTGCCAGTAGACATGGTGTAACAGCCTAAATGTGGTTGAAGGGTAATCTTGCTTAATACGAGGAAATCTAAACCTAGTAACACTGGCATATACAGACGTTCATCTGGCAACACGTACGCATCAATTTTATACGCTACGTCATGGAGATTAAAGATGAGGGGATATTTGCCCACTGCCCTACTCTCTTGCCCATCAGCCATAATAAACGCCTGATTTCCACAGGGCAACAACACTTCATGTTCTCTGGATAGCTCTCTCCATAAGCTTTCCTGGATGAGGGTGTAAGTACTGCCCGTGTCCACTACTGCGTCTCCCTCTGCCCCACGGACCCGGACGGGCACCGCAAGGAGAGTAGGTCTTACCACCACTGTGGCCAGTGTTCCATTACTTGTTCCCTTTTCGTTAGTCTTTTTCTGTTGTCTTTTCACAGAGCGCTCGCTGGAGCCAACATTCTGCACCCGGGTCCAGTAATCTTTGGAAGAAGCCCAATCTTTCTCAACCATAGAGCCCGTCTTCACCAATTGGTCTACGGTGGTCACTGTGCCTCTCAGGCTGCTGGCTAGACGAGGATTACAGGTGTTGAGGATCCGTCGTACCGTCTCCTCCTCAGCCATCTCAGGTCGCCACTTCAGACAAAGAGCACGGTAGTCATATGCAAAATTATCTGAAATTATCAAAAATCGCTGATTAGGAGCTTGAACCATGGCATGCAGCTGTTCTTCTATCTCAACAGAGTAATCTTCTGACAGAAATGCTTCTATAAAAACTGCTTTAAACATGCTCCAATTTTTAACTTCATTTTTGGTAGCCAACCACCAACTCCGGGCGGAACCTTGCAATACGGCATTAAGTGTCCCTAATAACTCCACATCGCTCAGGGGCCGTAAGGATAAAAAGTTCTCACATTGCTCAATAAAATTTATTACATCCGCAGAGCTAGTGGATTCACCAAACCTGGGGAAATCCAGACGAATGGGGGGGTGGATAGGGCGTTTAGGGCTGCTGAACAGGTTTCATTAGGCGAGGACTTGGAAGCTGGAGTAGATGTTGTTAAGGGACCCCACCTCCTCTGGAAACTCCTGCGAACGGTCTCCCTCAGTTGTTCGTCCCACTTATGATCACGGCGCCGCAGACATTCCACAATGGCTTGATCCAGATGGTTAAACCGTTCCTCTACATCAGGCGTACTCAACTAAATTTGTCCGCGGTCCAGTTTTGGCAGATACCTGTGACCTGAGGTCCGGTGCGGCGGGGGTGGCGAACGTAAGTTGTTGAGCGAGGGGGGGGGGGGGGGGGGTGAACGGTGCGCGAACGGTGGAGGCGTTTATACTTTCGCGAGCGTTTTGTCCTAAACGATAGGCGTTTTGTCCGAAACGATATGTGGTAGAAACACCCCTCAAAACAGGAAAATGAACATTTACCTGACCAATTTTAATGTTGCTATATGTTTCAGGTTTGAAAAGTGCTGGAATTTAGGTTAAAGTACTTTAAAATGCTTGAAATTGTAACTACTTGGTTTCACAACAAATATCTGTCTGACTGAATAGTTCTCTTGTATTAGGTTAACAAATAGGCCTACGAGCCTCTTGTAATTCCAGGACGAAACCTGAGAGAACGTGAAGACGTGAAGATTGGGCGTTTTTTTTAACTTAATTATGTTTAACATGCTGGGAAATATTGAAATGAACCTTGAAAGTGGCGTACAAGTGCTTGAATTCCACCTTATAAAAGTGTATGAACCCTGAAAACGTGACTTTGTTCATTGCGCTGAAGCGCGGCGCGAAGTTACAAAATTCGAGAGGTGCACGACCTCGCGAACCGACAGCGCGCGAGGCACTCGCGCACACGCGGAGCCACAGCGATTACGTCATTTTCGCCGCGCGGACCCTCGCGCCGCTCGCGAAGCATCAACCAGGCAGGCTTGTTGTTGAGCGGGGGTGGCGAACGTAAGTTGTTGAGCGGGGGTGGCAAACGTAACACTCGTGACGGAGTGTTTTTTCAATAGCCCTGAAATAAATGCTACGGTTTTGTTTTAGTCCGTATCCAGTTAATCAGGAATGAGATTGGGTCCGGACAGGACTGCGTTCGGGTCCGGATCCGGACCGCGGTCCGCCAGTTGAGTACCCCTGCTCTACATACTCCTTCATGTGTACTGATAACTTATCAAATGATTCTCTCAACCCCTCCTCTCTACTAAGGGATGAGTCCACAATGTCTTTTAAGCGAGTCTCCAAGGCATTCATCCTTTCAATGATTGGGTTCACTCGCTCTTCAACCGCACCTAAGACATCAATTTCTTCTTCCTCATTTCCACCCTGTATTTCGGGTGCCTTAGGGTCATCTAAGTACAGCTGTTTGAGTAGGCTGGAAACCTCCGTAACATCCCCTCGGGGCCGCCTATGTGTTACATGCTGAGGGGGTGCTGCCTGCCTATCGGATTCCTCCATGTCTGGGTAAGGATGTGTGTTCGTTCGTTAGTGTGTTCTAACAGGAGTTCAAAAACCCAACGGGTGAAACCACCCTGCTCACGAAAGCAAAAAACCTGAACAGGCTGAACAGCCTGCCCCAGACGTTACTACTCCTATATCCCCATACGGGCCACCACTGTAACACTCTCTGCTAATGGATCAACTCTTATAGCGAGACGTTACAAACACCTTTTAAGGTTAGGGCGGAGAGTAATGCTTGGAGCTCGTACAACGAAATACAGTTTCAACCGACCGATTTTAATCCCTCCCGTTGTTTCCCCATCTAAACATACATATATACATATCAAGCGATTAACACCATAAATCAAACAAAACCACTAAGACTCAGCGGTCTTAGTCCCCTGTGTGTCCGTTCAACATTTTTGTGAGTGCGTGTTTATGTATGAGTGTAAGTGCGTAAGTCCGTTCCCCAGCGGCTTGATTAATCACCGCGCGACACAGTCAATGATTCCACAGACACATAGGAGATGGAGGAGAGAGAGCTAGAGAGCGGAATTGAATGGGAGGCACGGCGGCCTCACCAAAAATCCGTCGGCTCACCCACAGCAAGGAAGATATAACTTCTGCGACATAGTGCGATCAGCGCTCCGAGCTGGTTATCCCGTGCCGGATCACCCTCAGTAAAAACAATCCAAAACTCTCGGCGTGCACGCCAGGCGACTCCGAAAAATTTGCTCTCTCAACAGGTATCCCACACCCTCCAACCTTGCTGTCCCCTCCCTTGTTCTGTCTTCCCCTTTCCTTATTTGCACGTTCCTCACTTCCCATTCGACGATTTACCCGTGACGTCGTGAATGAGGTGGCAAGGGCTCAATGGATGTGTAAGGGATAAAGCAATGCGATACCGTTACTCTTCGTATCGTTCAAAACATCCCCCAACCCACAACACAAAGAACAGAATAAAACCTTAACCGGAGCCGACCTATTGTGAGTTTGTTACACTTTTTCAGTCTGGAGGTTGAAGGTGTATGATCATCAGCCCCATGACCAAATGTCCCTCCTGGATGCAATGGATCCCGGTTGCAGAGACATTTCAGCTGAAGACTGCCAGGGGTGAATAAGGCATACCAAGCTTTTCTATCTGAGGTGTATGGCAAGGGCCAACATCAGATGTAATGAGGATGAAAACATGTGGCCAACTGCTGAAGACCACTTACATTACACATAACAAGACTGTTCAGTTTTGTATTCTGTTTTTTCCCCCTTGTGTGGCTTTTTTTGTATATGTGTATTTTTACACATATGGGACCGTGGCTAATTATGTTTACAATTACGGTCATTCTTTTTTGGTTTAGGCCACAATTTACAGTAATGTCCCTAATACAGTAAAATATACCCTGTACTGCAAAACTGTTACTGACTCCTTTTTTGTCAAATCTACATTCCATATAGTACCTAACTGTAATGTTTCACGTGACACTAACAGTAAATATCACTCATTGTGTAGACCGTATGTTGCCAAAAATGCACACATTTGGAAAAAAAGTTTAAATGAAGCGTATTACAGTAAAAATGAACTGACTAAGAAAACAACAGATGTTGTGCAGTGATTGACTATGTTCATCTCAAATAGAGAATCTGTGCTAGTATTTGGAAGAATTATTGGATACTGAACCAGATTTGCTGTGTTTTAACAAAGTTGGAGTATAAAGAGAAAACTTTGTTTGCGTTGTGAAATGCAGAGTTGTTATTTAGTTAAGAAAATGCGCTTTTGAACACAATATTAACTATTTGGTTATTTGTGTGAGGTCAATGTGTTGCTGTGTTTAGAGTTTTGACAATGTATCACAAGTATTGAGAAACGCATGTTAGCAGTCGTCAAAAAATGTAATATGGTGTTTGATGGGTTTTAGTTTTGTTTTTGATGTATATTAGTGTTTTTTTCAAGATAAGATGTATTTTCTCAAGATAAGCTGATAAACTTGATCAATTTTAACACAGGTTTATATTGCTGTAACCATTAAATGTTTGTATTGCTATCCTATGTATATCAAAGTGAAAGTCAAAGTCAAATTTATTTATATAGCGCTTTTCACAACACGTTGTCACAAAACAGCTTTACAGGATTTACATGGTTAATAATACTATGGGTCCATATCCCTAATGAGCAAGCCAAAGGCGACAGTGGCGAGGAAAAACTCCCTATAGGGTGGGGATTAGGAAGAAACCTCGGGAGGACCAAGACTCAAAAGGGAACCCATTCTCCATTGGGCGGCCTGTTAGCACAAGTTTGTGGTCGCAGGGTGGTTCCAAAGTTCCACAGCAACAGTCAAGGCTACTGTTCCCCGGCCAAGCAGCCACAGTCCCCTCGGTGCAGGCGGTGGTCCTCAGGCGGGCCAGCATCAGCATGACCCCTCGTGGCAACGGCTCATCCAACCCCGGCATCAGCACATCCCCTGGCAAGCCAGACCATCCCCCAGGTGCCTGCAGGTGCCTGTATCCAATCGTCTTGGGTAGAGGCATGCAAAAATATAGACAATATAGACTGAGTGGACATGAATTTAAACCACCATTGATTTAAATGTACATAGCTCATGTGCCAGTGATGAGCATGTGGCTCCGGCAGGCTAATCTATAGCAGCATAACTAAAGGGAGGGGTTCCACAGGCATGAGGGCTCACTGAGACATTGCTTTCCAGTCAAGTCATTGTCACAACTACACTGTAAACCCAGATAAGTAGACTCTACTTAAAAAAACTGAGGTAACTCGTTGCCTTAAATTTTTTAAGTAATGAAGCATTAGTTAAGTAAGTGAATTGGACTACGTTCAATGTACTTGAAGCTTCTAATGGAATGGAATAGAACATTTAAGTTGAATGTACTAATAACCAAGTTACAGTAACTAAAGATACTTAGTTTATACAACCATTCCCCACCCATTTATTTAACTCAGCTTGTTTAGTAAGCATTACTACATCACTAATTCAACTAAATGGTGTATTCTAACAGAACAAACTTACATTTTTTAGCTTCTGAAACTCAAAATATGTATTTCAATCAATAGAGCCATGTAAAATACATACAACTGCAGCATTACATTGATCCAAATTTTTATTTTATTGAACATATCCTTTTTTCAAAAACAAAAGAAAAAAACAAAAGAAAAAGCCATGCCCTTAAAGGCTGTATACTGTATTTCTTAGTGATGGCATGAAAAGAAAAAAAAATTTCTTGTACTCTTACATTTTTGCTAACAAACAGGCAAGATAAAACTCAGCCCTGCTGAACACTGGCATCTGCAAATAACAAATATGTCTATGTAAAAAACCAAAAAGTGTGTGAGAATGAACAGGAGGGTGAACAAAATAACTGACAGTATACCCACCTAGAGTTCACACTAACCCCTCCTCACAACTCCCCATGCTTTCTGTAACCCCCACGCAACATCATTTTTTAATCTGTCCTCAGCTTATCCTCTCTCTTCACGACCATACATTCCCTTCATAACTAGCAAACGCTGAAGGCCAAGACACAATAAAAAAATTAAAACCTCACATTTGACTTGGGGAGAGGAGATTCTGGATCTTACATTGCAAGCTGATTCTTGAGTGTTTGAAGTTTAGGTTTCAGATCCGTCTTACCCAAGTTCAGAAGTATCTGCTGAATAAAATCAAAAGTGTTCTTCATGTACTTTGGGTAATTGAGATGAAGTGCGTAGGTAAGTCCAAAGACAATGTACATGGCTTGGGGCAGGCTCTCAACAGCCATCACAATGTTTCCCTCCAAGATGATTCCCACTGAGGTTGCATTGTGGTGAAGGGACTGCGTGTGTGGAGTGATGTTTTCCCGTTCATGGCAGAGGATCCCCACTGGAACATCACAGTACAAACCCCCCTCACCATCCTGCAAGAAAGAATAGTGCACAATATCACATCACCATGACAACATTGTGCTACAAACAGCCTCAATAGGTACAAAGCCCATGTCAGCCGTGTCCAGTGTCTGCCCACTGCAGCGACTGCTATAGAAAATCACTCAGGACAGGTGCGAGAGGCCTCCACAACTGATTTGGAGTGAACACAGGTCACAGTTTTGGAGTTTGTCTCCTCCAGAGAAGTTTTTTTTTATAATAAAGAAACTATTAACACATGCACACCTTAAAATAATACGTATAGTAGGGAGAAAACAGTGGAGGCAGAGGATGGGGAAGCAAGGGGGAGGGGGGATGGAGGAGAGGAGGTAGAGAAGAATCAAAGTTGCTTACAAAGCAGGCCTTGAAGAAGGCAGATGGATTATCACCGAGAATGATGGGAAGACCCCTCAGAACAAGGCATCTGGCTTCTGTCACATCCGAAGCCTGGTGGATTGAGAGAGAGCAGAGAGGATATCACACACTTAACACAGGGTCCATGTGTTACCCTGTGTTACAAGCACAGTCTTTTACATACTGGACCCCACCTGGTAACTCACACAGTGTTCTTGACATGATGCATACAGGTAGTTATTTGCCTACCTCATCTACAGATCAACTGTAAAACCTGGCAAACTAATGTGATAGATGGTAATTAATTACTCTGACGGGACTGAGGAGTTAGTTTAGGCAACTCCATTACATATAGGCTACGAAATATCAAGGAAAAGAAAGCATCTGCAAACAGGATAGCTCACATTATCAGTACATTTATTTACACATGTTCTACTAACCTTTGTTTGTTGCATCAGGTCAGCCAAAACCTGCCCTGTGAGCCCCCTCTTTGCCTTGAAGATTTCCATGAGCCTAGGACTGTGATGGTCAAGGGCCTCATAGAACTCCAGTCTCAGGCTCTTACCAGCCACCCTGCTGAACTCCAGACACACCTGAAACATGTAAAAATACAACATGTACATGGTCACAAGAGTTGATATGAGCTTTTTATGTAACAACCCAGAGTGCATTTTGATGAGTTCAACAATAAACTAAATTACACCAATAATGGATTTGTGGCCACACCTTAATTTTTTAAATCTAATGTCACCACAGAAGTTCTATAGAATACAGCATATGAGACAAATCTATAGGCCTACCTGTTGTTCAGTAAAGAGAGCCGGCCAACGTTGACATATCTGGTTGATGGCAGGCTTGTCCTTCACAACTTCATTCCGTCTAAGAGCGAATGTCAAATCCATCTTCTGCTTGATGAGAGCTCCATTTGGGGTTTTCTTTTTCATTTCTTCTACCATGAACTGTCGAGCATCTTCAAGGGTAGAGTCATCCTGTCCATCTGGATAATCGGGTAAGTAATTAACTTCTCCTCTCCTTGGTTTTTTGATTCTCTTGTTAGGTGGGTCTCCACAAGGAGAGTGCTTTCCATGTTTACCGCCGTTCACAGTGACATCACGGTGACCCAGCAGACGCATTTTTGTTCTGTAATTACCCATCTTGAATTTCAAGCTGTTTTTCCAACCACTCCAGCCGGACACTGATCCTTGTTCTTTGAGACATGGGTGTGCTCGCACCAGTGCTGAGGCAACAGCTTCAAATTCTGCATTTGTTGGGTATGCTTTCAAGGCATATATGGTCTCGGCCAGCCTCTCAAGAATGTCATGTTTGAGCTCTTTTGACGGAATGAGGTGTTTTCCATCCCTAAGATGGAGCAGGTTTGCTTGACGCAGCCTATATTCCACATCCACAGAAAACTTCGGTATATACAGATCAAATACCTCTGGCCACTGGCGTTGTCTTTCCTGAGAAGAGTTGGAAATTATGTCTGTGTCTGCCTGGCTGAAGGTGTCACTTATTTCTTCACTCGATGTTAAGCATGGTGTGGGCGCCTCCACAAGAGAAAGAATTGGCATGATTTTAAGAGTAGGTCGCTCAGGCAGCTCTGAAATGTCTGTTAGATTGCACAGTTCGTTGTCAAAAGTAGGATCTTTAAACTGTAAACTGAAGCTATAGTTTATTTGAAGAGCATCTTTAAGGGAGTCAATCAAAAGGTCAACTGTATCAGGTTTTGTCTTCAGTTCCACCTTCCTTATGTCTGCTTCAGTGAGGATAACTCTCACAAGCAGTCTCTGTTGCACTTCCATCTGAGAAGAAAGCGATTGGTCAGCACAGAATATAACGTTTGAGAGTCACCATTAGTTTCCCACTTATTCTGTATGCGGAAAGGGGGAAAACATCGTTAAGTTCTGATAGTGGAAGCACACACAGGGGCAGGGTTACATCGGAGTAGCAAACTTCATATGACCTAAGGTGCTCGTGGTACCATGCACTCATTACTCTGCACACAAACATGATTTCTGTATTAACTGCAACAATGTGTGTGATCTGTCTAAACTCAGGGAGACCTGAGCAGGATCCAGCAGAGACTACCATATCTGGCTTGTATTTAACTCCATCTACACAGACAGATGATGTTACAAGAACTGCTGCTGGCTTGTGGATTTTCTGACTGAATACTCTTTGGATGTTCTCCGGGAAAGAAGATACAGAGACTGTAGTGACCTTCTCCATCTCAACAGAAGGTTTGAAAAATGAACTTGAGTCCAAATGATAGCTGACTGCTTTTTGATGTTTCACAGCAAGTGTAAGGGCTACATTCCTGTAGTTCTGAGCATCACGGATAACCCTTTTGAAAAATTTGTGCTTGCCCTCAAAGCGCATAGTCCACAAATCACACAGTGGTCCAAATGCTTTAATAAGTTGAGGGTAATGTTCTATAAAGTGGTGTTTTGGTCTTAATTTAAACTCTGGGAATGTAGACTGCAGTAGTTCTCGGTGTTCAGCTAACTTGCACTCCAGAAAGTAGAGTGTCTCTTCAGTAAACCTGGGGGTGACTACTAACTCCACAATGTCCTTGACAAGCATGAGAACCTCCCATGCCTTTTCCCCAGGCGGAACATACTGACCAACAAGAAATGGAAGGAGCCTAATTAGGCACCAGTTTTCATGCGCATTTCCCCCGATTGTGCCTTTTGTGGAGAAGCCTTTTGTAATAGGCTGTGGCTGATCAGTTTTGTCAGTAAAGGTGTATGTAAATGACCTGATAGCCCGATTAACTGTTTCTAGATCAAAATATCCCTTGGAAATCAAATCTGAAATGCACAAAGACAGTTCTACTGGGACAATGCCCTCCAGAAGATCATGCATGAGGTCAGGAGGATAACCTTTAACAACATGAGTGTTCCAGTTTTGCAGTCAAGGGGCACTCTCTTTTCACACCATATGTTCTACTCAGTTCTGGGTTTCCCATCACTTCCTGCACTTGTCTGTCATGCCTGTCTTTGTCTCTGAGCTCAAAAGCACCAGAGCGTACGTCTTGTTCTTGAGTGTCACTTCTACTTGCCATGCAGACTCTGCAGAACTTATCAACAGAGAAGCTTTCGTAGAATCCAGCTAGTGCATGAGCACCTAGGTTGTCAGCAGCTACATATAAAACAGTTCCTTTCACACTTGCACCTAAGGCCTCTATGTAAACACCATCTTTTTCAAGTGACATCAGATCATATATAAGTGGTTCCAGCACTTTAGCATAACCACATCCTTTTACAGTGGTTGTGTTGCATATAAGAGCAAGCTGGATAGAGTTGAGGGATGCTCTATATTTTGCAGGCATATTGGCAATTACCCAGTACACCGCACACATCTTATGTTTTTTCTTTGATGTTCCTAACGGATTGGCGATTTCAAAGTCATCGATGTACAGCCCAATGGCAATTGTGAACTCATCACTATTAAGAATGCCATTTTCTCTGAAGTATGTACCATCCACATAAGATCTGTATTCATTTGGAACATGCATTTCTTCAGACATTGCTTTATCTAAAACATCTGTCTTACTCAGTAACTTCTGCAGCATTTGCTGTATGGGAACATATACAACCGATTTCTGATCTTTGTCAACTACGTACTCTATAGGCATTACCAGTGGAAATTCTTTAGACACATACGATGCTCTCCTTTTTGTGGTTGCTAAGGAACCATCTTTGCTGCAAAATGCTGTCATTACATTGGTCAATGAAACAGCACTGCTCACCTGCTTCACAATGTACTCATCTATTTCAGAATCATACTCCTGAAGAATCATCTTCACCTTATGCTGCAGAAGTGGCTCTGACAACTTATGTATATCACAAAGCTGTTTTATAATTTCCTGTACAGAGCGCTCAGGTATGTGGAGGATAGTCTGCATCTTTAAAAAAAGAGCAGCCATGTTGTGCTCCAACTGCTTTTCGAAATCATGAAGCTCTATCTCTGAAACATCTTCACTGACACTGTCTGTCTCCTCTGTGTTTTCAACTGGCAGTGGCTCATCTGCAACATCACTGTCTTTATTGTAATCACTCATGTCAACTATTTCGTTCTTGAACATCTTCCAGTTGTCTTCTCTGTGTGCTTTACTTTTATGTGCATTGAAAGTTGAATACACACTGCTCTGAAATCTACAGCCTGCATATGGACACTGAACCTTTTGGTTAACTTTCAAGTGTCTGCTTCGGAGGTGAGTGAAAAAGTCTGATTCAGAGCAGGGTTTACTGAAGTCACACAACTGACAGCTGAATTTAAGCGCTTCATTTTCTCCTGGTTGTTCCTCATGAGTTTTAGAGTGAACACGAGATATGTGTGCTTTAAGGCTGTTTAAGGACTTGAATGTGCACAAACAGTCCTGGTGCAAACAAGGCAATGGTGCTGTCCTTGTGTAACTTCCATGTTTTAAACGGTAGTGTTTGAATAGCTGCGCCCTTTTCTCGCTAACAAAAGCACAATATTTACACTTCCACTCCATCTTCAGCTAGAGTTAGATGAGCTAAGGAAAACGACAGTTAGCTAACAGCTTCTGAAAATAACTAATAGCCTAACTCTCCAAATGAACACAATAGCTACATGGCATTAACTAAATGAAAACAGTTTTTAAAAAAGGCATAACAGCCAAGAGTGGAATTAACTGCAAATTAACCAAGCTAAATCGAGAAAATAAACCTAAATAATTATGTGAGCTAGTCTGCTAGTCAACTTACCACGATGTTTGTTAAACAGTGTCTAGCTGCGTGACCGTCTCAACTGAACGTTAAGTTCACTGTCTGGAAGCAGCAGGAGTGTGCCCAAAGCAGACGGTTCAAATTGTTCTGACGAAGTTCAATTGTTCTGACTCCGGGCTCATTCATACAACACACTAAACTGCGCACACTTTGCGGGACGTTCGTTGGAGAAAACTGGCGTTAACTGGATTTTTGGCGGGTCGTGACATCATTGCATTACTATTAGTAACAGGCAAAACTTGATGATATTGAGTTGTCTGAGCTCAAACCAATGATTGCAATAAAATGGGCTTTTTAAAAAGTACAGTTTACTCAGAATTCATAATTAATGTAAAGAAATAACAGGTTTAAGTACAACAAACTCAATTTGTTTGAGTAAAAATATTGATTGGACTTAAAAAACACAATTACTATAAGAATAGACTTGAAAAAGTTCACCTTAATCAGAATTAGCTAGTAATGTCAATAAATTACACCGATTTAAGTAATATGAACTCAATCTCTTTGAGTTGAGTCAAAATCTGGGTTTACAGTGTAGAGTGATGCCATGACACAGCTGGATGACAGCATCAACATCTCAGATCACCAGAAATCTCAACGTCTGGGGCCCCCCGAGCCCCTACACCTGACAAGGGGAATATTAGCTGAAGGCTTGATTAAATAGGTGAGTCTTAAGTCTAGATTTAAAGATTGGAACTATGTCAGAATATCGGATTGGAGCTGGAAGGCTATTCCATAATTGAGGGGCTTTAAAGGAGAAAGCTCTGCCTCCGGCTGTAGTCTTACAAATTTTTGGAACTAGGAGAAATCCAGCATTTTGGGAGCGGAAAAGGCGAGATGGGTTGTAGTAAGCAATGAGTTCACTCAGATATTGTGGGGCAAGACCATTTAACGCCTTATAGGTTAACAGAAGAACTTTAAATTCAATGCGATATTTAATCAAAAGCTAGTGTAATGCGGCAAGAGTGGGACTAATATGATCGAATTTCCTAGCCTTAGTTGGGACTCTAGCTGCAGCATTTTGTACAAGTTGTAGCTTCTTTATGGACTGTTTAGAGCATCCAATTAGAAGACTATTACAGTAGTCCAATCTCGATGAGACAGAAGCATGGACTAGCTTCTCTGCATCAGCTAATGAAAGTAAGTGTCTCAGCTTGGCGATATTACGTAAATGGAAAAAGGCAGCCTTAGTGACATTCCATACATGTGCGTCAAATGAAAGATCAGAATCAATAGTGACACCTAAACTTTTTGCAGTAGATTTAGGTGTTACTGAAAAACCATCTAGGGTAAGGGGAATATCAGCCCAATTGCTTCTAGCAGCTTTAGGCCTAAGAATCAGCACCTCAGTCTTGTCAGAATTTAGTTGAAGAAAATTAGCCGCCATCCAGTTTTTAATGTCCTGGATGCAGTTCTCAATCTTGAGGGTTGTAGTGATATCATCTGGATGGAAGATATATACAACTGAGTATCATCTGCGTAGCAATGGAAGCTAATACCATGCCTACGAATGATGGTGCCCAGTGGAAGCATATATAATGAGAATAATATGAGGCCCAGTACAGATCCTTGTGGGACACCATACTTTACTTTAGAAAGCTCTGAACATTCGTTATTTACTAGTACAAATTGGTAACGATCTGTCAGGTAGGACCTGAACCAGGAGAGTGCTTGACCTCTTATGCCAATGAGTGTCTCCAGCCTATTAAGTAGAATATTATGATCAATGGTGTCAAAAGCAGCACTGAGGTCTAGCAGTATGAGAAAAGAAATGTGTCCTTTATCAGAGGATATTAAGAGATCGTTCAGTACTTTAGTCAGTGACGTTTCAGTGCTGTGATGACCTCTAAATCCAGACTGAAATATCTCTAAGACATGTTCTGTCTGTAAGAAGGAAGAGAGTTGTGAAGAAACTACTTTCTCCAAAATTTTGGATATGAATGACACATTAGAAATTGGCCTATAGTTGGACAGTTCCTGGGGATTAAGACCAGGTTTTTTGATTAGCGGCTTGATGACTGCAAGTTTAAATGAACTGGTAACGTAGCCCAGGCTCAGAGAATAGTTAATTATAGTAAGCAACGGTTCTACATTGCTATGCAGTAATTCTTTAAGTAGATGGGTTGGTACAGCATCTAGTATGCATGTGGAGGGTTTAGCAGATTTCACCAGTGAAATAAGCTCCTCACGACCAATTGGGGAGAAGGACTCTAACAGGGCATCAGAGCTGACCAGACAGCCGTCAAGGTGCATTGGCATGTTGACAGGCTCCGAGATAGCACTACTAATTTTTTCCCTAATTTTATCACTTATCATTTAAAAAATTCATAGAATTATTACTGCTACACTCTAGTGGAATTAAAGAATTGATTTGTTCGTGACTCCTCGTAAGGCTGAAAACAGTTTTTAAAAGGAGTCCTGAATTGTTTTTATGTTTTTCTATTAAGGCCGATAAGTATGAGGACTTTGCCGTATGGAGGGCATGCTTATATTCAATAAGGCTGCTTTTCCATGATAGTCTATACACTTCTAACATTGAATTTAGCCATTTACGCTCCAGGATCCGCACGGGTCGTTTGAGACTACGCGTGTGCTCATTGTACCATGGCGCTATTCTTCTCTCAGTGGCTCTCTTATATTGTAATGGTGCAACCTTGTCTAATGCTGTACGAAGAGAAGTCTCGACGTGCTCGGTGAAACGCTCTAATCCTTCCGGAGCTACAGGTGGATCAGTGTTTGTCAGACCCGGTAAGAGTTATTTTTCCTCGCCACTGTCGCCTTTGGCTTGCTCATTAGGGTTCTGGACCCATAGTATTGTTAACCTTTTAAATCCCGTAAAGCACTTTGCAGAGGTGGGGACTCGAGTCACATGACTTGGACTCGAGTCAGACTCGAGTCATTAATATTAAGACTTTTGACTTGACTTGAAAAAATATTCAGAGACTTAGACTTGACTTGGACTTTTACACCAATAACTTGGGACTTGAATTGGACTTGAACCTGTTTACTTGCAAAGACTTGATTTTTTTTACCCCAAATCTAAATTTTAAAACGCATATTAATATTTATAAAGTGCGCCCCATTAATTTCATTTCCGTCCTTCTGACGCAGACCAGTCCTCTGCTTTTCCACACTCTGTACGTGTGTGTGTGCATGGGCTGCAGCACAACCAATCAAATGGGGGGTTGGCGAACGTAAATTTTTACCGGGCGGGGTGTAAAATGGACACAAATTAAGTATTATATCGCGATCGATCGATCGCCAGTGGTTGGTGCCAGAGCGAACTAGTAACTCGTTGAATCATAGATGTGGATCAGAGGTAAATAAACTAGATTTTTTTCCCGGCGTGAGATATTCGGATGTGTGGCGTGAGAGCGTATGAAGACGGTCAAATGCGTGTGTCTCACGCTCAATGCGTGAGAGTTGGCAACCCTGGGTTCTGTATCTGAACTCGGGGAAGAGAGCCTCTCTCTGTCACCATCATAATATCCAGTTCTATCTCAGCATGGATTGTGTATTTGAAGACATCTACGTCGAGAAAAAAATATATTGACAAAAGTGGAGCGAGTTTTCAGCTATGGGGACATCATTCATCGTGCACAAATGACATACAGACTTTTGGCCAGCAAATGCAATGCAGAATAGTTTACTGAAATGTCTAAAGTTGCAGATTCCTGTTAATTGTTCAGTTCTTATATTTGTTTGTCTTGTGTCACTCACACATGTTCTCCAAGAAACCAGATAAGAGAAGAGAGGGAAAATGCTGTTATGGTTCTTTGTATTGTACTGTGAAAATATCAGCACTTTTTATTTGAACATGGAGTTCTACTTATGACTTTTTCACAGAATATTTATTTCTGGAAAATTGTAGTTTAAAGTATGAATATTTTTGCAGCCAAGTTTAACAAATTGAACTGTGCAATAAAGAGGTGTAATTTTAATTTTTTTTAATACTTCGTGTTTTCAGTTGCACATGTTTTATCAAGATTTGAGGAGAATACAGATTTAAAAAAGAACGCATGTCTATTATTTACATTTAAAATATACCTGCAACATTGGTAAAAAAAAAAAAAAAAGACTCGAAAGGACTTGAAATTCCAAGTTTCAGACTTGGGACTTGACTTGATTATTGCCTGTCTTGACTCGAGACTTGACTTGACTTGAGTGTCTTTGCTTGAGACTTGACTCGGTACTTGAGGTATAAAGACTTGGACTTACTTGAGACTTGCAAAACACTGACTTGGTCCCACCTCTGGCACTTTGTGACAACATGTGTTGTGAAAAGCACTATACAAATAAACTTTGATTGATTGATTGATTGATTGATATTAGTGAGCGCAGCTATGGTGCTGGGTGTTATGGTTCATTTAATTTAGTAGCGGGGTGGCCGATGAGTACAGTCAGTTAAACACAACTCGTACGTTATGAGGCTGTGGTCAGAAACGGCCTCACTCTGAGGAAGGATGGCTAAACTGGATATGTTAATACCAAATGACAAGACCAAGTCTAAAGTATGACAATTATGCGTAGGACCCACCACATTCTGAGTGACACCCATTGAATCAAGAATTGCTTGAAAATGTACAGTTGTGATCAAATTTATTCAACCCCCAATGCTGCGAAGGGTTTTATGGAATTCAGTGCACATTTGTAATTGTGTTCATAATGAAATCTTACAAGGACTTGTTAAAGAACTAAATGCAACTAAGATAGCATCAATTTTTTTTGTCATATAGTATTAAATGGCCTTTTTGTGATTTCTTCATTGACACAATTATTCAACCCCTTTACGACTACCACTCCTAAGAACAGAGGTTCATTCCAGTGTTTTCCATCAGGTATTGAAAACATCTGTGGATGTCAACGAGCAGCAATCAAGCATGATAAGCACCAATTAGGCAGATTTAAAAGGACTGTGATACTCAGCTCCTTCTAGACATCTACTGGTGTGTTTCCAAGCATGGTGAAGGCAAGAGAATGGTCCCAGAAGACAAGAGAAGAGGTTATTGCTCTTCACAAGAATGGCAATGGATATAAAAAGATTGCGAAGTTGTTAAATATTCCAAGAGACACTATCGGAAGTATCATTCGCAAGTTCAAGTTAAAGGGCACAGTGGAAACGTTACCTGGTCGTGGCAGAAAGAAGATCCTGACCGCGACTGCTGTGCGCTACCTGAAGCATAATGTGGAGAAAAATCCCCGCGTGACTGCTAAGGAACTGAAAAAAGACCTGTCAGATGTGGGCACTGAAGTTTCAGCTCAGACAATAAGGCGCGCACTGCATAACGAAGACCTCCATGCCAGAACGCCCAGACGCACCCCCTTGCTGACTCCAAAGAACAAGAAGAAGAAGTCTGCAGTATGCCAAAAGTCATGTGGACAAGCCACAAAGGTTTTGGAACAGTGTACTGTGGTCAGATGAAACTAAATTAGAACTGTTTGGGACAATGGACCAGCGTTATGTTTGGAGAAGGAAGAACCAGGCTTATGAACAAAAGAACACCTTGCCTACTGTGAAGCATGGCGGGGGGTCAATTATGCTTTGGGGCTGTTTTGCTTCTAATGGTACAGGAAAGCTTCAACGTGTGCAGGGTACCATGAATTCCCTTCAGTACCAGGAGATCTTGGAGGAAAATGTGATGGAGTCAGTCACAAACCTGCGGCTTGGGAGACGTTGGACCTTCCAACAGGACAATGATCCGAAGCACACATCCAAGTCCACTAGAGCATGGTTGAACATGAAAGGCTGGAACATTCTAGAGTGGCCATCGCAATCACCAGACTTAAATCCAATTGAGAACCTCTGGTGGGACCTAAAGAAGGCAGTTGCAGTGCGCAAGCCTAAGAATGTGACTGAACTGGAGGCTTTTGCCCATGAAGAATGGGCTAAGATACCCATAGGTCGCTGCAAGACACTTGTGTCAAGCTATGCTTCACGCTTGAAAGCTGTCATAACTGGAAAAGGATGTTGTACTAAGTACTAAAAAATAATGTCACTAGGGGGTTGAATAAAACTGATAATGATGTGAGCACAGTAAAGACATTTGTGGTTATTCCATCATAAATATTATGTTATGTTTGTCTAATTTATAAGTGCCTCTTTGATATAATTGTAAATAAGATGACTGAAATGATCAAAATCAATGTCAAACTGGCCAAAACACTTTATTTCAGTGGGGGTTGAATAAATTTGATCACAACTGTATGCTAAAAGAGTCACACAGATTTTCAAAATGGATATTAAAATCACCAACTATAATCACTTTATCGGCTGATAGTACTACATGAGACAGGAAGTCTGAAAACTCCTGCAAGAACTCAGAGTATGAACCAGGGGGGCGGTAAATAGTAATTAACAAACGACTGCGACGCTTTGTTGGTTGTTATATTTGAAACATTTGATACACTGAGGATGAGATGTTCAAAAGAATTAAACTTGAAGCCAAATTTTTGAGAAATGCCTATATCAGAGTCATATATTGTGGCGACCCCACCTCCTCGACCTTTTGGACGGGGGTTATGGACATATCTGTAGCCAGAGGGAGAAGCTTCATTTAGGGCCATATAGTCGTCTGGTCGGGTCCAGGTTTCCGTCAAGCAAAGCATGCATAGATTATTATCGGTAATCATTTCATTAACAAGCAATGCTTTAGATGACAGGGATCTAATATGACGCATCCCTGAGTCAAAGATGGCCGCCGTGCGAGTATATACATTAATGTTATTAATATCTCAGCGATACAACATCGCAGACACACGGTTCATACGTTTTTGAAAACTGGAAAATGTCCCTTTAAATGTTAATTCATGCTTGAGCAGACTGGCCACAAGATGGCAATACATGACCGAGTTGAAGCACGCCCGTATATGGCTAATCCTTTTATGGCTTGCACGGAGGGGGGTTGATTTCTCCCCCGGTGTGACTGCCTGTGACTGCTGTGACTGGCGGATTCAAGTGCCAGTCATTACATGACCGCTGACATCACTCACATCGCCCTTTACGGATGTAGGGGGGTTTTAGGACGGCATTAGATCGTTTCACCTCGGACAAACACGGAAATACAGACTTTGACAGCCGCTAGCTAGCGAGCTAGCGTCTACTTATCTACATGGCGATGGTGAAGGTATGTTGATGATCGATGACTAAATGAATGTTATTTTGCAATATTGATCACTATAATAGCGGGCGATCACAGATAGGGTCGCGAATTTCGCGATGGTCCCGTGTAGTTAGTTCGCTAGCTAGCAGCTAGCTAGCATCTGGCTAGCTAGCGTCTACTGATGAACCTGTGTTGATTTCCTGAGGGGTTTATGAAAAATATAAACGATCGATGACTAAATGCAATATCGATCACTATAATAGCGGGCGATCACAGATAGGGTCGCGAATTTCGCGATGGTGTACTGTAGTCCTGTTTGTAGTTCTATGTAGCATCTAGCTAGCTAGCGTCTACTGATGACCCCCATATTGTAGGCCTGAGGAGAGACTCGTGACCGATGACCCGAGGACCTACGACCTCAGGAAACATATCACTCTTTGCGGAAGTTTTGGCCGCTTTTTGACGCCTGAGGTAAACAAACCGGTTTTGCTCAGTAGTTTACTACTACTACTACTAGCCCTTACTACTACTACATAGCGGTTATGAACCTATGTTGATTTCCTGAAGGGTTTTATGAAAAGTATAACAGATTAAAGGCTAAATGAATGTTATTTTGCAATATTCCTCACTATAATAGCAGACGATCGCAGATCGGCTCGCGATGTGTTACTAGCTGTCTAGCTAGCCTCCTGGCTAGCTGGCTAGCTAGCTGGCTAGCTGGCTGGCTAGCTAGAAACTGCTTCTGTGCAGAATTCGTAATTTATTCTTTATAAAATTATTTTTACTAATTTTTTCATTATTTCGTATTTGTCTTTTGCCTATATGTTTGCTTTGTGAAAGTATAGTATATAATAATCTAGATGAGTGAATATGGTTTTGGCTAAGCTGACTAGCCTGTAGTTTGAGATTTCTGTAGTTGAGGGTGTACAAATTTCTGTACACTACTTTATACTTGTATACTACTATATATATTACATGTTTCACTATTTTTGTGAAGCAAACCCTTGAACAAACATATTTCAAGCAACAATAATATTGATCTCTTTCAGTAAATGTGTAATTTCATATAAAATGTGAAAGAATTTTTGAAAATTTGCCTCATATTTCCAGGTTTAGGACCATATTATTTATTTATGCAATACTCTAAGTCAATGTAACCTCATTAGGAAGAGAGCTGAGATTGTTCTGAACATTTTGATATGAGACATGTGGGTAAAATGCTATAATTAAGTATGTTTAGAGACACATTTATGTAACCATGCTTAAACAGCAAAAATGCCCCTAGACTTGCTAGGGTTAAAGATGAAACACTAATCATATTAAAAATAGGAAGAGTAGAAAAATATTAAGTATTTTAAATGGAAGACCAACAGGACTGTGAAAGACATGTAACAGTTATGTTGTGTACTGTGTTTGAATTATGTTGGGTGGTGTGTGATTGCCAATGTAACCGCATGTCTTTACTGTCTTTACACAGAGTACATCCACAGTTCCCAGAATACACAAGAAACCAATCAATCACATCACACGATGTTGAATAAAACTATTTATTTGGTCATCAGTACAGGTTCAGCTCATCAGCTTTTCACAGCAGGTGTGTGTTACTCCTCTCAGTACTGGCTGTGTCATTCACTTTCTCTAATGTAGGAGATGACTCTTTAATGTGCACTATCACACCTCTTCTGTAATGTTTAACATCACCACGTGTGATGTGACAGAGTCAACGCACAACTGTAGTGAAGTGAAGCGCGTCTTTGACCACAAATAACATCACAGATTCTTTTCCTTCTATTTGCAGTTTTGAAAATTTTTCAATATTTTTGTTTCATTATTTTTCATTTTCTTCATTATTTTTCTCTTACTGGGAAAAGTGTTGCACACAATAACATAGAACAGTAATATTGTAATAATCCAAGTAGTAGATCTGTAAGAGCCATATGTTTGTATTTACACATGTGTGATTTTGATGATTAACATTCATTTACTTTGTAAATATAACACACTCCTATTTGTTAGATATAGTATGGCCCAATCTGTATGACGTAGGTTAGATCGGTAGTTTTTGGAAAGATGGATTCGGGTGGAAATAAGGATGACTTAGGAGCACGGATTAACATAGTTTTTGTTGTGTATGGAGTAATTTATTAACTTCACTTCCCATAATGCCATGTTTGTAGGTGGGAGAAATAACGCACGGTAGAAACCCCCCCCCCAGTCAACTCTCTTCTGTAAGCGGCAATTAGGCACGGACATTCTACCTGTATGATATTGCAGTAGTTAATAAACTTCAGTATAATTGTTCAGTACTTCTATCTCCGTTTTCCATCAATGTGTACGGGTGATTTCATTCGGACACAACAGTTTTGACCATGGTATTTGAGTTATAAGACTAAGGAAAGGAATGAAATGTCAGAATACATTTTTTTTTATTGAAGCTCAGTCTTGGCATGTGTTCTTTCTTTTACTCTAGTGCTTACCCCAGTATTGATGTTCGTGGATGCTAATTCCATCGACCTTACAAGATATATCCATCCATTATCTTCACTGCTTAATCCCACTAGTCGGGGTCACGGGGGTGAGGGGTGGGGGTGTTATCTGGTTATCTGGTTGGGTGGGTATCTTCCTAGAGCAGGGATGTCAAAGTCAAATACACAGAGGGCCAAAAAACCAAATTTGTTATAAGCCGAGGGCGTGACTGGTTCAATGTTTATTAAAACATATTGAAATTATTGAACCAAGACTATTGAACCAAGACATAACACAGTGTATATTATTTAATGCTTAAATGAATAAAGCAATATTTTCTTATGGATCTGTCAGTAATTTCAAGTGAAAACATTTTTCAAACGGGCAAACAGATAAAAACAAACTTCCTTCAAAGAAAAATCACATGTCCTGTACATTAAATGAATAATATTTTTTGTTAAGCAATATTTTGTTATGGCTCTGTCAGTAACTTCAAGGGGAAACATTTTCAACAAGCAAACAGCAAAAAAGTAACAAAAAACAAAATATGATTCTTAATATAAAGATAAATGCATAAATAAACAAATAAATTAATTAAATTTGATAAACTCTCCTTCTGTAAAGGGCCAGGCTGATTTTACAACCTCTTTAGCCACAATAAAGCTAGCCTTGACAGCAGCCTCGCTTTGTGATTTGGCATATGTGAACATAGCCTGCCTGGACTTAAGGCCTCGTTTTAATTCTTCCACCTTCTGTAGCCTTTGTTCCGTGTCCATATTCTTGTCTTGTCTGTGTGTTTCTGAGACGTTTGATAGTGCCTTCTTTGATTATATTCTTTCATTACAGCCAAACTTTCTCCACACAGAAGACACGCAGGTTTACCTTTTACCTCCGTGAACATATACTCTGCCTCCCACCTGGCTTGAAACCCCCTGTTCTCAGTGTCCACCTTACGTTTAGCCTTACTGAACGTTGATATCTGCTCTGACTGCTGATGAATAATGAAGCCGCTTGTGCGCGCTGCAGTGACTTCGCGGGCTACCGTTGCATTGTGGGGAATGTAGTGTTTGTGCGTGCAAAACACCAGCGGGCGGGTCGGTTCTGATAGTATTTCTGATAGTAATTAAATATTATCCAGGGGGCCATAGATAATCAATTAAGGCCTTGACTTTGACATATGTGTCCTAGAGTGTCCAGCAGGAGTTCAGTCTGTCTGGGTGCTTCACCCCTGATTATACTGACAGTCCTGCTGCCCTGTCTTCATCCTTTTTAAGCATAAAAACAGCAAAAACAATGTTCTGAATGTTCATTAGACATTAACCTTAGGCATGACTCTTACATCTAACATCAGGACAGTGTGTGTGAACATTTCAAATAATGATAAACAACATGTTAAAACATGAGTATTACAAACATAATAAGACGTGTTAAAACATCAAAACAGCTCTATCGCTGAACTTCAGATGAACTACCTATTATGTTGGAATTACATATGATGCCACAGTAGGTATGTGTATTTGTGTGTATGTGTGTGTGTGTGTGTGTGTCTTTTTCTCACCTTCTCTCATGCTCTCTCTCAGTCAATCTAATCTCAAAAAGTTATATTGGACTCTAATCTGTCTCTAGTTCTGTCTCTAATCTTGAGTCCCTATTAAAATGCTGGAGACTCCTGGAACCTCTAGAAACAGGGAGATGTTTACACACTCTTGACTCTGAAATTTCAACTTCCATTACAACTAAATGACAACAACATCAGTAATGATGATAATGGAGATGTATTCATATAGTTCACATTCACTATAGTAAGTAGAACAAAAAACATGACAGTGTTGAAATACATGAAGAACAGACTGTCAGAAGAGAGAAGTGAGACCATTTTCTCATGTAAACTATTAGTTTTATAATTTTTCATAGTCTGTCCCATGTAACAGTGAAAACAGGAACCTTTCTTAATACAACAATAATATACAACTTAATATGAAGGGATATAGTTGAGGTATGTACAGGGCACTGCAGTTAGACTAGAAATATAAAACTGAATGTGCTTGAATATGCATTTCTTGGTACACACTTGGTACAAAAGATTTCATCATGATTTAAAATTCCAATAGTATAGGCCACAATCTTATCACCACAAGAATTTCACTAATCTTAGTCCACAAGAATCGTACATCAGAGCTGGTTCAGTTGTGTGAAATGCAGAACTCCACGACATCTCTGAAACATAAAACAAACCATTGATGAATCACAATGGCCCAAACTGTTGAGACATCCACAACGCATCACTGCCTGTGCACATTATCTTGAGTCAAAAAACAAAATGACAGATTCTAAAAATTCAGCCCTGTCAAAGTTAGATTATCTTTGTTAGATTATCTTTGTTCAAGTCTGTTGTTGGACATGACGTGTTTATACATTTTAAAGCCAAGAACAAGGCAGCAGGAGGAATTGGGATGGAACACACACTCAGATGAAGCACTTGGATATCTGACACTTACTTTCCCTCAACAGCTATGAAGCTAATACAGTTTTTAAATAAAGAATCAGAGTTTTGTAAAGAGTCAGATAACCACTACAATTTTATAGTTTACAGCATGACTGTAATGTTTAATTACACACACTTCAGCACAGCCTGCAGTAACAATGATTTGCCTCATGAGATCCTTCTTTGTTCTCTTCAGGAAGTTCTCACATAATAATAATTTGGGTTTGTTGCACTCACGTGGGTTTGTCATTGTCAGACAGTCCAGTGTCTCTCTTGTTCCAATCTAAAGAATAATGGGAATATGAAGATTGTGTTTTCCTTTAACCCCATCAGAACTCAGAATACAGCAGAACCATATCTGTTCCTGCACTGTTTCTATCAGGGATGTTCAGTAATCTCAGTCATTACATAAATGTTTCCTATATGGAGAGCAGACAGGATTCAGTCATGTGTTCCTAAAAGAACATCTCCTCCACCTGCGTTATCACAGGTATGATCCACAGCTTTATTATACCAAAATAACAACAAGAAACAACATAAAGGGTGTGTATTCTGTAGATGAGGAGACATTCCTGACTGCAGCTAGACTGTAATGGAATGGTGTGATTTTATCAGCTTTAGAAAGCCTGGTGATGTGTGAAATGTTTGTAAAGATTGGGAAACTTATAGATTTAACCTCTGGAGCACCAGTTCAGCTACTTTCTACATTATTTTTTCCATTGTTTGGTCTGACACTATGCTTGAGATCATATGTGAAATGGTCTCCGTAATGTAGGGTTTGTCAATGTCAGGAAATTCATTCACAGCTGTTTCCACGGTGAGAAAAGAAATAAGCAAAATGATCTGTCTGGCCGCCTTCACCTGTCAATCATGTTTTCATTTGCCATGTGCTCAGTGTTTTAATTCCAGTTGTGACACCTCCTGGTTTAGTCCTCTTCCTCTGGTTATTAGTTACACCTGTGTCTAGTTCCTCGTTAGTCTTGTGAATATATATCCTGTGTTCCTTGCTGGTCATTGTCCATATCTCTGTCTTACAACGAGCACAGTTTCCTGTGTCCAAACTGTGCTCGTTGTAAATTGCATTTTCACATTCAGTGTTTTAAGAACAACTGTAAAATCAAGTGTAATGTGTAAACAGCAAATTGACGATGAAACAGGAAGTTTTGTGCTACCTTGTCAAATGAGAAATATGATGACAGTTGTGTTTAAAATAAGTCAATGAAATAGTGAACATGGTTGTTGTAGTAATAGTTATAGAATGTAAAAAAATAATTTTACTTCCAAAATTATAGATCAATAATACTAATGGTACCTGGAGTGATCTGTGGAGTCGTCTTTCTGATACTGGTTGTCTTGTTAATAAGATTCTCCGACTGTGTCACTGCAGAACACAAACAGCAAATTAGAGTAAAACCCCACATGTGATACTGACCTGTGTGTGACGCGGGGGTCGTGGCGAAGGATGAGACATGGAATCCTTGCAAGTTGACTGACGTCACTTTAAATTTTACAGATAGCGCACGAGCAACACTGAAAAGCACACACAACGTGTAGACTTAGACAACGACGAGCACAGGACACTGCACGAGCGCACAATAAATAGACAAACCACATTAGCCCCACGTGTTCACGAGACGATTCACAGGTGAGACTTATTAATCACATGACAAAACCCCAACCACGGATATCCACTGACGCAGACAAAGCACGTGGACAACGTTGACACACGCCCAAAAGGGAGGGGCCGGGGTCCTCAACGTGACACTGTGAGAAGATTCATGAGGTCTTTAAAGCTTAAAGTTTATGGTCACAACACTACCTGTTCTGGTACCTGGAGTGGTGTGTGGATTGATATTTCTGATGCTGGATTTCTGATTGTCAGGTGTCATTTTCACAGTTGTTGTCACTATGAGGAAAGAATGAACAAATTAACCTTTCAAACACATTCTGGTATCAGCAACAACATTTTTCAGGCAGATGTGCTCTTGTTGTTACCTCTGTTCTCTATAGTGAGAAAATCCTAGGCACAGTTGATTTTTGTTTCTAAGCACTGTTGTGATATTTTAGAGGTTCCCTGACATATAACTTCATAATTTAATTAATTACATAAACAGTACATGTAAACATACCTGTGAGTGCATCAGTTGTAAATGGTATTTTCACATTCAGTGTTTTAGGATCAACTGTAGAATCAAGTGTGACATATAAACAGCAAATTGACGATGACACAGGAAGCTTTGTGCTGCCTTCTCAAATTAGAAATGTGATGACATTTGTATTTAAAATAAGGCAATGAAATAGTTAACATGGTTGTTGTAGTAATAGATATCGAACATAGCAGAAAAAAACATTACCTGGCTACATAAATTATAGATAAATAAATATTGATTGTACTTGGAATGGTCTGTGGAGTCGTCTTTCTGATGCTGGTTTTCTTGTTAATAAGATTCTCCAATTGTGTCACTGCAGAACACAAACAGCAAATTAGAATAAAACCCACATGTGATACTGAGCTGTGAGAAGCTTCATGAGGTCTTTAAAGCTCCAGGAGAAAGTGAAGTTTGAAAGATTGTTGCCATTTGTAAGATCAGTATGTGTTGGTGTACAGGAGTGGTCTCTCTGATGCTGGTTCTCACTGTTAGGTGTGTCTGTCAGTATGAAGAAAGATTAAGCAGCTTGATGCATGAAATCTCAAATCAACACAGTAACATCAAACACTGCGTGATTATGGTCAAAACACATAATTCATTAAGACACAACAGTGCACACAAACATACCTGTGAGTGCATCAGTGACTGTGAGGTGAACAGGAACCTGTACATCTCCAACAGAGCACCAGTACCAGCCAGAATCACTCTTCTTCAGTCCAGTCATCTCCACCGTGAAGGATCCTATCCCTTCCCTGATCCACACTGCTGAATTCTGGGATGTGTGAGTCCTCCCCACTGTGTAGCAGCTCCAGTCTGTAGATCTGCACCACTGCTTCTGTTTATTCTGATATGCAGCACTGTAGAGACACTGGACACTGACGCTGCTCCCCTCCTCTCCACTCACTCTGCTCCCCAACACAGACACCGCAGGAGCTGAACAAACACATATAAATACAGCAGTGTAAACATGTCCTCCACCATAAGAAACATCTGATAGAAGCCTTACAAACAGTCAGCAAGTCTATATTTAATACAGAGAGATTTCTTACCTGCACTAACTGTCAGATACAAATAATCCATATCATCCGGATTATATTTATCACCAATTTTAGCAGCACACCGGTACCATCCAGAGTGATCAGTGTTCAGTCTGTTCAGTTCCACAGTAAACATATTGTGGGTTGGATGATCAATAACTGATGTGCTTCCACGTGTGTTTGCATAAGTTACTTTGGTGCAAGAGGACCAAGCCGTCCATTTGCACCAGTATTTCTTGTTTGATTTATAGGATTCATCATAAAAACATGGAATAGTGACAGAATCTCCACTTTTTACAGCAACGTGCTTCAGCGTCCTCATGCACTCTGAGTCTGCAGATACAGATACACACACACACACACACACACACACACTGCTTTACAAAGATCACTGTCTGGATCTCAGTACTGAGCAGGTAGGATGTATGTTCAATGTTAAAGTGAAGATCAGTTCAGAGATTTCTGGAGCCACACTGCACTCTGAAATAAGTCAGCTAATAAAGGACCAATTACACCCATGAAACTGAAGACCACACAGGTGGTTCATAGGAGTGAACCAGCGCTGATCTTACCTGAGATGCAGAGGAGAAACACAAAGAGAATGACAGAATCCATGAAAGAGTAACAGCACATGTTTCTGCAGGTTGCAAATGACTAACACACTTCCTGCATCGGGGGAGAGACACTTGGTCTGTGTCTTGTGTGTTTGTCTCACATTTTTGCATCTCTCTCTTCTGCTTATTCACTAATAAAGACACTCAAAATGATTAAAGACAATAAAGAACTATCTGAGAAGTCCCGACAACCCACCACACTGTTGCAACTGGAGGGAGCAGTGCTTCACGTTTAATTCTGTTCACATGTACTGCAAATGCTAAAGAACGTTTATCATATACTGCTCAAAATAAGTTGAATTTGGAATTAGAATTTGGCATGCAAAACATGGGCAATCATTGTTTGTGCAGTACAACAAATCAGTGTGATATTTTGGAGTTTTTATTTACTGAGAAAACTGTTGCACCCAGAGGTGATAGAGCAACACATAGCAACACCTTTTATAGTTGGTATGGCAGTGTGAGGAATATGTTTTGTCTCTTACACACACACACACACACGTGCGCGCACACATTACTTGTCTGTTGTCCGGTCACTGTGGGTTGTGGTTTCTAGATTCTCAAACGGTGTCACTGCAGAACATGGCACGAACAGCAGAACAGAAAAACACACGTGATACTGTGCAAACAAAATGTCTAAAACTTCATGAGGTTCTAAATGTCATGAAATATTTTCTCATTGTGAGCAAATGAAATATTGTATATACTAAACTGTTGACAGTAACACCAAATACAGAATTATGTTTGTGGTCTTGTAGTCATAGTTATGAACCTAAATGAATAAACCCAAACATATTTTATTTTATTTTAGTTTATACTCGATTGCCAGTGTTTCTTGTTGTATATTGTCATGGAAATTTTCTGAAAATGGATGAGGACTCAGACGAGGTTAAAATGATTAATTTATTAAAAGATATTAAAATATTAAAAAGGACAAAAGACAGACATAAGACAGACACAAACATGAGAGTCTCATCTAAGCATGACTACTCTGAAATCAAGGGGGCAGTCCCCCGGCTTAAATATAATCCTAAACACAATTCAGCAGTTCTAGCAAGCAGGTTATCTTAAGCACAGCATGTTCCAAAACATAGGTGCCCAGCAGGCTACTTTGTCTCACATATGTGTATCTCCTAATATGGACTTCCCTAGATTTAGCGGAAGAAACAGATGTATCAGTTGAACGCAGAGAAAGCTAAATGACCCAAGTATAGTAGACTAGTGACTACCAGTTAACAGAGTGCTCTTACCCTCAGCACTCTCCCTGACCTGGGTCACAGTATAGCACATGCATAATCTGAACTAAACATAAGTACATGATTACACTGAAACACATAATAATAATAATAATAATAATAATTTCCACTTCTATGGCGCCTTTCAAAGTACCCAAGGACGCTGTACAGAGAAATACAAAAAAACACAGACAAGAACAGACAAAAAAAGAAAGAAACCCATAGAACAGACCTAAGTTCAGGAAGTTGTGAGAAAATGTTGATTAAATAGGTGGGTCTTTAGTTGAGCCTTGAATGCGTTAAGAGATGGTAAGAGACGGAGGGAGAGGGGAAGAGAGTTCCAGAGAGTCGGAGCCGTCACACTGAAAGATCTACCACCCATGGTGTTCAACCTGAATCTGGGAACAACTAATAGTCCAGTGTCAGATGACCGAAGCCGGCGAGTAGGGACATAGCGGTGCAAAAGATTAGCCAGATATACGGGAGCCAAACCAGAGAGTGCTTTGAAAGTAAGTAATAGAATTTTGTACCGGATACGGAGACTTATCGGAAGCCAATGAAGACGCTCTAAGACAGGTGTTATACGGTCGTACTTCCTTGACTGGGTCAGAACACGAGCAGCAGCATTCTGAACAGTCTGAAGGGACCGAAGAGACTTAGAGGGAAGACCATAGAAGAGAGAGTTACAGTAGTCTAGTTTGGAAGTGATGAGAGCATGAACCAAGGTTTCAGCAGATGTAGGAGACAGAAATGAACGTAGGCGGTAGATATTGCGGAGTTGAAGGAAGGCTGATTTAGTGAGTGAACGTATCTGAGGTTCGAATGAAAGAGTCGGATCAAACAGAACCCCAAGATTACATGCAACAGGTGACGATTTGACCGGCATACCAGCAACAGTAAGCGATGTATTGGCAAGGGGAAGGGCCATAGACTTAGTGCCAATAATAAGAAACTCAGTCTTATGGGCATTTAATAAAAGAAAATTGGCATGTAGCCACAGGTTGAGGTCAGATATACATTTAGTGATGGATGGGGGTGGGAAAGGTGCATGAGGCTTAAAGCTGAGATAAAGCTGAGTGTCATCAGCATAGAGATGGTATTTTAATCCATACTGTCGTAACAACTCACCGAGTGGCAGAATATAAATAGTAAAAAGCAGTGGTCCTAGCACTGAGCCCTGAGGAACACCCTGAGCAACCGGAGCTAAATCTGATTTACTATTACCCAAGCGTATAAACTGACGCCTATCCGAGAGGTATGAAGTGAACCAAGAAATAACGGTGCCAGAAAACCCAAGATCACGGAGCCGTGAGAGCAGTATTGAATGATTGACTGTATCGAAGGCAGCAGTGAGATCGAGGAGTAGAAGAAGAGAGGCATGGCCATTATCAGAGGAGAGAAGAAGGTCATTTAGCACATAAACAAGGGCGGTCTCAGTGCTGTGCCGAGCACGGAAACCAGACTGGAAAATATCAAAAAGATTATTGGAAGACATGTACTGGAGTAGTTGGGAGGCCACCACACGTTCAAGGATCTTTGAGAGAAATGGTAGATTAGATATTGGGCGATAATTATTTAAAACAGTAGTATCAAGATTTTGTTTTTTTGATAACCGGGGTGATGGCAGATGTCTTTAGATCTAATGGAACGTGACCAGAAACAAGAGAAAGATTAACAAGATGACAGATAGAGGAGGAAAGAGAAGAGACGCCCTGTTTTAGCAGTGATGTAGGTATGGGATCAAGAATGCAAGTAGTAGACTTGGAACTGGTGAGGAGTTTAATTATAAGATCAGAGCTAACTAAAGAAAAAGTGGAGAATGAATGACAGAGAGGGTGAGACAGTCATCTGGGAGGAAGTGGAGAAAGAAGAACTATGTGATTGAACCTTCAACAAGTCCTGGTAGATAACTGAGACTTTGTTAGTAAAAAAACTATGTAGGGGCCAGTGGAGATGAAGGGGGACGCAGTAGATTATTAACAATTTTAAATAGTCGTTTGGGGTCGGAACCAGAGTTATTTATTGCAGACGTGTAGTATAGAGCACGGGCTGAGTTTAAGGCATCCTTATATTTGGTCAGATGGTCAATATAAGCCTGGTGATGAACAGGCAACAGGCAGGTGAGAAGTGTTTTGGAGGAAGGAGGCAGAGTGCTAGGAGAGAGACATGAAGTGATAAACAGATGGTCAGATACCCCAGTGTCATGACCCACCACATTGGTAATAGTTCCAGGAGTGGAACAAATTAAATCCAGAATGTGACCATGTTTATGGGTAGGAAAATCAACAAGCTGATGCAACTCAAAACAGCTTAACAGTGATGAAAAGTCAAGAGAACCGGATGAGACAGAGTCAATATGGATGTTGAAGTCACCAAGGGTAACCAGAGAATTTGATAGAGGACTGAGAGTGGAAAGGACTTCACCAAGTTCTTGCAAGAAGTCAGAGACCGAGCTGTTAGGGGGGCGGTAAACTAACAAAAGTACAGATGAGTTGTAACCAGATGTTTTAACTGCCATGCATTCACAGTGAACTGTTTTCTGAATTGTAATTTCACTGATAGTATATTTACTATTAAATATGACAGCTAAACCACCGCCACGACCACACAGTCTGGGGGCAGAGAGATGTTTAAACCCAGGCGGGGCAGCAGCATTTAAATAGTAGTAGTCATGCTGTAACTGCCAGGTTTCAGTCAGCAGGAGGAAATCAAGGCGATGCTGTCCGATGAGGTCGTTGATAAGGGCAGCTTTGTCAGTCATGGAACGACAGTTGAACAGACCTAGGTTGAGCAGGCGAGGATGATCAGATGAAGGGCGGAGAGTAGTAGGAGAAACCCGGGACCGCGGGACCTCTCTCAGGGCTCGAGGGTCCACTCCGCGTCAAGGCGCCGACGGACCGAGCTTGGGGAGACGAACAGAGCTGAAGACCACAGGAATGCTGGAGACGGAGGATCGATGCACTAGAGAGCGATGTCTATATCCACGGTGAATGTAACGAGGCCGACGGGCGATACCAGCGGAGAGACACATGCCGTATGTAGTGGAGTCGAGTCAAGATGGAAAACGAAGATCGTAAAGTTCACTCAAGGAGTAAACTCGCTGGAAATCCTCAGCAGCACTCGAGACCAGCATAACTACCATAACCGTTAGCACGGAGATCAGCATAGTCACAATAGCAATAGCGGAGAAATTAATGCTTACGCTGCATTAGCCCGTGTTACCGACCAGCACCACAGGCTGAAAATCGGCGATAAGTATCACCGATCACAGACTGGTATGAAACAACAGACAGAGAGAGATGGGAAGAACTCACTCATGCATGTCGAATCCCAGGGGGCTGATGACGGCACACAGAGAGCTCGCAGGTAAACACAAGCTGCCTGCTAAGCAAAGTGGGTAGTTGCAGTAGTTTCAGTGAGTTCACGCGACTCAGAATAGATCCACCAAGAGCAATCCTTGTTTAATCCAGAGATGTAAGAGTATACTGAGATAGTTTAATGATGACAAAATAAATAGATAAGAAAATAAGCAAAGAGAAACACAGGTGAAGGAGCGGCAGCACAGACGCGCACAGCGTACCCTTACCCGGAAGTAAATATAAACACAGTGAGCTACTTACAAAATGTCATAGTAAATGATAAAGTTCATAATGATCTCTTATAATCTGAATGACATGACCTAATCAAGAATGACATCATTTCTGTCACAATATGAAGTCTCTCAGTGGCTCATGGTCTGTCAGGTGCTACACTCAGTATGAGAAAAGTAGCACCTGCATATTTGACTGTCACTGAGTGGTTGATCTGATACCAGGTTTTTTTCCCACTGTTGTCAGAATTAAAATAAGTAATCTAATAAAAAAGTTATGAAATGGCCTTTGAACCCCATTCTAGCATCAGTGAGAACAGTTTCAGTAATTAGTGGTTGTTGTCTGTTCTCCATAGAAGTGGACATTCCAGGTTCAGAAAGTAAAAGTTCTCACCAAGATTTTGCTCAGGCTTCCTGGATTGTGTTGATTCCACTAATTTTTCCTGGTTTTCACTAATTAGAAAATCCAGCAATCTAGAGTAAAATCCTGCAAATGGAGTTTTACTTTCTGAACCTGGAATGTCCACCTCTGGTTCTTCATACTGAGAATGCTGCATTCAGGACTCCACCACATGGCATGTGATGGTGACGGAGGGGGATGTGAGTGCGGTGAGATTATTCATTCTCCACCAATAACAATAACAGTGGTGAGCAAAACACAAGAGAATAAGACTCTATTATTGGGCAACGCGGTGGCTTGGTGGTTAGCATGTTTGCCTCTCAGCACTGGGGTCTTGTGTTCAAGTCCCTATCTGAGTGGAGTTTCCATGTTGCTCGTGTCTGCGTGGGTTTCCTCTGGGGTCTCTGGTTTCCTCCCACAGTCCAAAAACATGGAGGTTAGGTAATTCTCCCTGAGTGTATAACTGTGTCTCTCTGTTCAATAAACTGTCTGAGTGTTTGTACATGAATCTGTGTGTGCTTGTATGCCCAGTGGTGGATGGTGCTCTGCTACTAGTGTCTGTCCTCTCTCCCCTTCCTGCACCCCATTCAGTCCACCAGGAGGCTGTGGATCCTGGTAGAGAGTACACTCTGCACAATTGGCTGCCGCTGCTCACCAATGTGTGATTGGTCGTGTAAGACTTGTACCTTTGTTAAAATTGTAAAGCGACCTTGGGTATCTTGAAAGGCGCTACATAAATTGAACATTCATTAATTCATATTAGGGTGGATACATGCATTATCCTACTGGACAAGCACATTGAAGAAGATGTCACTAAAAACTGAACACATTACTGTCCCATAACGCAGAAATGTGAGACGATCATTCTCTGTATGTTTTAGAATGTTTCATGGTATGTCCAGGGTGTCTAGACCCAGAAATGGGTTACAGGAGTGAAAACAGGAACTTATTATGAGATAAATACAATAATGTACAACTTAATATGAGGGGATATAGTTGAGTTATCTACATGGCAATGCAGTTAGACTAGGAATGAACAGCTGAATGTCCACAGCGAATGTCCACCTCCATCCACAGCGGCTGTTGTTGTTGTTGTTTGGTGACGTCATGTGCGTCCCTCAGGTGGGCGGAGCCCGTGATCCATCTCACCTGAGGGTCGTTTGTTTGACTATATATGTCTTGTCTTTGTACCAGTTGACCGCTGGTCATTATATCCTTAATTTGGAGATATAGCACGGGTTTTAGGTTTACACACTTTCTATTAAACCATCCTTTTTCCCTGAGACTTGGCATGATCGCTTCCATTTTGTTGCTCACCCTGCCCGTCACAGAATGACCAGCCACCCTTCGGAAGCTGCCGAGTCTCTTTTTCTTTCTCCTTCGTTCGTGGTCATGTCTCGTGGTAAGTGTTTGTCTGCGTGGTGTTTTGTGAAGAGTTCCGCCGTGCTTTTGTGTTGTGTGTGTGTGGCACGGCGAGGACCAGGGCTGTCTGCCCTGGGAAAAACTCTTCGTGTTTGTTGTCTGTTTGTTTGAAGAGCTCCGCAGTGCCCGTGTTGTGTGTGTGGCACGGTGAGGACCAGGGCAGTCTCCCTGGGTATGCTCTTCATCTTGTGTGGTGTCTGTGTACGTATGAATGGTAACGTTGGTCAGTGTGCGTCGCTCGTTTGTGTTTGTGTTGAATGTTTCATGTGTGACGCGGGTACCGCTCATCACCGTCGCCTCGCTCCCCCGTCGTCTTGTGTTTAATGTGGGGGAGCGACTGCGAACCTGAGCGGCGCGTCAGTGTCTACCGAGTGTGCACGTATGGATCCCGTTCCGTTCGTTGTTTGTACACAGTTTTGTTTGTCTAGTCTTTGCGTGTGTGTTGTGTCCTAGCGTGTTGTCAACTGTTTGCGTGTAATTCCACGCATGCTCCTCCCCCTGAATGTGTGTTTAGGGGGGGACCGGCTGTGGTCCCGTGCCATGGGGTGTGGCACGGAGGGCGTCTCTCCCGAGGGAGGCCCTGAATAGGGTAAGGCGCGTGAGTGTTTTGTGTATGTGGGTGTGCGTGTGTGTGTCATGTGTGCAGGTTGCTCCTGGCGGTGGATAGCGGCCCTCCTGGACCTTGTGGGATCTCCTAAGTAGGCAGGAGCCCCCTTATGTGATGGGGTGACAGGAGCCCGGTCTTAAAGAGCCCCCCCTGGAGGGTGAGGGCTCCCCGGATGTATGGGGACCTGAGGGCTCCTGTCTGAAGAGCTCCTGCTGAAGACAGAGGTCCCCCCTCATGCTCGGTGTGACCAAGAGGTCTTGGGGTGTAGCCGGCCCACATAGGGAAGGAGTGTTTCCCCCCTGGAACCTCCGGTGGGGTGGAGGAGTACACCCTGCTATGTACTTCCCCGTGAGGGGCGGTCTCCCTGGCCGGTTAGGATTGCCCAGGGTCGAGGTGCGCCGAGATGAGAGGTAGGTCCAGGAGGTGGTCGTTTGTTTGCCTATATATATGTCTTGTCTTTGTACCAGTTGACCGCTGGTCATTATATCCTTAATTTGGAGATATAGCACGGGTTTTAGGTTTGCACACTTTCTATTAAACCATCCCTTTTCCCTGAGACTTGGCGTGATCGCTTCCTTTTTGTTGCTCACCCCCGCCCGTCACAGTAGGTTGGCTTTATTCAGCTTTTATTTATTTATTTACTTTTTTGTTTTTTTAATAAACGTTAGAGAACATTAACAAAAAAAAGTCACCGTCAGGGTGCATATCGAACTGTCAGACAGGCACTGTGCAAAATATCAAAAATATTTGAAGCATTTGGTACATTATTAGTTGTTTATTGTATAAATCACTTTCAACATGGTTATACCCGGACTTGCTTTTATCTATAACTGCATAGCGCATGCATGTTTCAATCAGTACTGGAAGAACTGGGACAGTACAGGTTCAGTTAAGCCCCATCCACCCATGCCATTCTACACACACACGATTACAATATACAACAGGGTAGTCGTAACTCCACAATCTACTTCAGTCTATCTACTGTGGGTTACTAAAATAGATAATCGTTAAAAATAGCTGATATGCAGGGCTCTCAAGTCTCACGCATTGAGCGTGTGACACACGCATTTGACCGTCTTCACACGCCACACTTCCGATTTCACACGGCGAGAAAAAAAAAATCTAGTTTATTTACCTCTGATCGATCGATCGCGATATACAAATAACCCCCCCCCCCCCCCCGCTCAACAACTTACGTTCGCCCCCCGCTCAACAATTAACGTTCGCCACCCCCCCCGTCAACAACTCTCACACTCTGACATGAATCCAAAACTTGAGAGCCCTGCTGATATGAGAAAACATAAACACACATCTTCAGTGAAATAAGTTATAATCACAGTACCCGAACCCACCCCGATTAACAGGGGAGTACTGTGATTATAACTTATTTCACTGAGCACTCTAGGTTTGTCCTAGCTACATAATAAGATATATTTAGGTAATAATTGTCTATTTTATTTTATTATATTAAATTAAATAAAGTTCGCCGAAATGTGACAGATTTTCATGCCTGATAGCCGCAAGCGGCGATTGGCGGGTTCACACACGAATAGGCATTTTGGCCTCAATAGGCAAAAGGCAAAAGGGTGTCTATACATGATTGGGCCTGTATATTACAGACAGAGAGAGATTAAGGGAGCCAGAGACTATGCTTTGTTAATTCACTCCTTGCACACCTAGCATGCCTAACATGACTGCCCGTGTATTCAAAGTATGAATGTAGTCTGCAAAGCCTGGCATGACATGACTGGCATGACTGACATAACTGATATGACTGGCATGACTGGAATGACATCACTGGCATGATGAACAAAAGTAACATGACTGATATGACTGACATAACTAGCATGACTGGAATGAGTGACATGACTGGCATGACTGTAATGACATGACTGATATGACTGACATGACTTATGTCTGACATGACTGGACTGACATGACTGATATAACTGACATGACTGGACTGACATGACTGTTATGACTGGACAGACATGACTGGCAATACGACTGACATTACTGGCATGACTGACACATACTATACATATACTATAGATATGCATACAAACTATACATACATTTAGGTAGAAGTGTGTATGTGTGTGTGGTAGTGTATGTACTCAAACTATGACAACATATACTAATACTTTTTTTTTTTTTCCTCTATGTATATGTGTTATGTGTTTGTAGCCTATATGTATGGACATCTATACCTTTCTCATGAACTGCGAAACCAGTTTACCCACGGGTACTAATAAAGTAACTTGAACTAATACATATACATACATAAGCATACATAGAAACTATACATACATGTAGGTATAAAGGTGTGTGTGTGTTTGTGTGAGAGAGACAAAAAATAAGCCAAATATTAGTTTGTATGAGCATGTGTTTGTCACTGAGATATGGGTGGGTATGGCTAGGGAAGTGTCATTGTGAATGCTATAGGAAGGCCTGCTTGCGCCTGTATGTGTGTGTGCCTGGTTAATAGACACAGAGAGATCTAGGTAGCCAGAGCAATGTTTACTTAGGGCACAGAGATGGGAGGGGGAATGTGGGTGAGTGTGTGTGTTCAGCCTGCGTGCATGTGAGAGGGAGAAGGTGACAGAAGCACTTTAACATGCATTTTTATGCATTGTATATAATATTGCACTGTAGAGCCATACGATAACCGATTTGGATGAAACTTGGCAAATTTGTTCAGGATGACAGTGTGAATGGGCTTGTGCATTTTGGTCAGAATTGGATAAAATATGAAAGAGCTTCAAGAATATGAATATTATATGTATCGTTGCTGTCCATTAAAAAAAATATTTAGCAAGTATAAGTGGCCTAAGATCCAAAATCTTTGGATAGTTTTTTTTTTTTTATTTCACACTCTGTAGAGTATTATAAGACTTTGCTTGACATGATAGTATGAAAATCCTAGGAGGAGTATGAAAAGTGATGATTTCAAACTATTGTTAACTGTAAATGAACTGTGCATTTTTTAATAGGACATGTAATGGGAAAGTTGTTCGCACTAGTGCAAGGAATCAAAAGAGTCCAATTGCATGTTCCCAAGTGGCATTATGTAGGGGATATACTTGCTTTTTTGCAATAGCGCCCCCCAGTGGCCAATCGACACCCGGCTGGAGTATGTCATAGGGGGTGCGCACTTGCCCACACCCAAGAGGTTTCGTGCAGATCAACCAATGGTAAGCCTGTCAAACCTGTGCTGATCACTGATTGGCCGATTACGTCAGCCATTTTGGAAGTATGGCGTGTCTGCTTTAGGACCTGGTTCCCATAGGCCCATAGATGATGTCTGCCAAGTTTCATGTGGATCGGCCAATCTGAGTGCATGGGGCAAATCTTTGCATGTTATAGCGCCCCCTAGCAGGTGAGGTATGGCAACCTCTGCTAGCTGCCCCAGACCCTCAGAGGGAAGCTGTCTGTGAAGTGTCATCTCATTGCATGCAAGTTTTCTGCAGTTAGAGCTTCATATGCACAAAATTTACTATTGAGTTTACACCCTCTCATTTGATTGGCTTATACTGACTAGGTAGTGATGAAATTAGCATTTCTGCTGGATGGATTTTAAAGTTCAGACTCTTCTGAACGTTTTGATACCACATATGTGCATGTGTGTAAAACATCCAGGGACTAGTTTGCGCTCAAAGATGTGCGTGATTTTGCACATTATGCAAATTAACTCGAAATCTAAGTGGGCGGAGCTAAAGGGTCCTTGAGGCTTTTTTGTTTGGTTTGAGCCAAGGAATCCATCAGAAGTGGAATTTCGTTTCTAGGACCTACGGTGTAGGAGATATGGACCAAAACGCAAAATGCTGCGCTATAGCGCCACCATCAGGCCAATGTGGGTCATTGTCTGGGTTTCCCTCATTGCACCTCTGGTGCACCTGTCTGCCAAGTTTGGTGTTTCTGGGCCTTACGGTCTAGGCTGCAGTATGCATTTTACAGCCTGAAAAATAATAATAATAAGAAGAAGAAAAACTTGAGCAATTACAATAGGGTTCCCACACTATGTGTGTGAACCCTAACAAGGAAACAGGGCTGCGGCCTTGGTAATTAAGAGGGGAGCTAGGGGATCCTCTCTATGCTATACGCTCACCATGACCACACTTCACACTCAATACTCTCCACTACCAAACCCGTGCACGAGCTTCCACCACCTGGGACATCTGCCTCTGTCCGGCCTGCAGCTCCTGCCCTGCACAAACAATCAAATAATTACACAAAACCAAGACAATGAGAGGACCAATAAATAAACAAACAAAAGAAAACTTACTCATGAACACAACACATAAACAAACGCTTTGCAGCACAGTTTGGCACCAACACTATTTAAAGAAATCACACCGCAAATCACTGCAACTGAATAAAGAAATAAAGCCCACTCACTCAACCAAGTCAAACATGTAAAACTACGAAAAAGGTCGCCACCATACCAAGCCTAAAAACGTAAACAGGAAAACAAATAGAAAACACAGGACACACGATCACTCTGACAACGTGAATCACGAACGCCCCCCAAACAAAACAAAACAGCGGAAAACCAACCAAAAACAGCAGCACTACTGGCTACTGGAACCACGCAGCAAACTATTTTTGGGCGAAAGTCTATGATGCCGTTGTCTTCTTTCCCCCTTATGACTGGAATCCGCTCATTGCTCCGACAGCCACTGCGAATTCTTCAAAACAGCGTGATGACTAAACAAAGGAAAATGAATTAAAAACAAATCCCTTCATTAAAAGTGCCGATGATCAGCAGGCCTACCTTACCTAACCAGGTTGTTCTCAAAGGGCAAATAGCAACTGCCCACCCGTGGTAGATCGATATCAGCACAGTAATTCTCATGACGCGCCCACCGAACTGCGACGAAACAGCAGAGCATGTTAGTTCTCAGCGCACAGCACTCACCGATAATCAGACGCCAAAAGAAGCGCCATACCTTGACGGTATTAAGCTGGTCCACCAAAGGAAGCCAGGCCCAACAATAATAACTTGGCACCACTAAAGGTGCTGGAGAAACAGGATGACAGAAGGGAGTCTGCCCCAGTAACCACACCCCCACTATTTATAATGCCAGGATACACCTGCCCCGTGACTCGCACGGCTCCACCGCAATTTACAATTAGGGAGGAAATTAGTGGGATTGCCCCAAAAAATCTCACTCTGCCACACTAACATTTAACAACACAGCAAAAAACAATTTATGTAATTTATGTAAAAATTATTTATACAAAGCAATAATGTCATGTAGTTCTTTTGAGAAGTGACTGCCTATTTCAAAGGCAACAGATGTTGTTCATTTCTAACATATTTAGGGTGTCTTTTACTCATTTGTTTCTCTCCCGACGTTATTCCTTTACAGCTTCAAAAAACATGTATTATGCAAATTAGGAGATGACGTCATTTAGCGACTTCTAGCGACTTTTAGGGCAACCAATAGCTACTTTCCTTACTGAGGAGTTGGCAACAGTGATGTTTTGACATGAAGAACTTCACGGTTAAAATGACTCATTCACTTACTCACACTTGCTCAAGCTGAAGATTTCCCACGAGGGGACGACTGCATGAACAAACCACTTGCATTGGACCGACCTCTGTGTAAGTGGTTAAACTTTCCACATGCACATGTCAGTGCATTGTGGTCCAGGCCATTTTTTTTTTTTGACACTCTGATACCACCATGTCTTACTTGTAAAGCACAGAGCTGTAGATCACCCCGTCATCTGTGGTTGTGGGAGAAAGCTGAACAATGGGGCAGTTTTAGAGGTCTAGCACATGGTGAATCATGAACTCCTACCATCCAGGATTCTCTTTGGCTACAGACTGTATCATCAGCAAAAGTCTTGATAAGGACACTGAAACTGAATGTAAGCTAGACACCCATTTACAGTTACAACAGGTTGAACTACTCTCATAAACAGTCACTGATGTAAAGTAGACAGTGCTCCCTTGTCTTTGGCTCAGGACAGTGAATTAATGGGTGTGTTCATGACAACAGACCTGACTGTATGTTTAGCAGCATACTTACAGTTTCACGTTTGGGAACTTTGGTTTCAGAGCAGTAGATGACATCTGTATGAAGCTGGACAGGTGAAGACTGTGGAAACAAAAAGTTACTCAGTAATGATCCCTGGATGAGTGTATGGTGCTGTTTGTATTCGTTGAGGCACAATGTATCTAACTGCTAAGATGGCTGACTTACATCACTTGCAGCTTATCTTGAAAAACAATACAACACTAATAATCATCAAACACCATACTAATATCAAACACAACACTAATATCCATCAAACACCATACTAATATCAAACACAACACTAATATCCACCAAACACAGTAATAATACCAAACTCAACACTAATGGCGCATTTCCACTAGGGCCTACTTGGCACGGTACGTTTCGATTCGCGACGGTTTGTGAGTGTTTCCATTAGTACCAGTTCCCTGTGAGCCGGCCCTTTTGGGTACTATTTTCGTACCGACTCGCTCGAGGTTCTAACCGTTCCGAAGTGGTACAGTTCTGTGACGTGGAGGAACAGCATGACACTGATTGGCCAGGGAGTGTCGTCACAGGTTGCGTCAGGAGAGCGACTCCTCCGCTATGCTATGGACTCCTCAGCCATTTTTAAAACCCAAGGAGCGAAGTCTGTTTCCTGGTCAAACGCCGAGGTACAAACCTTTCTGTTAATAATCAGCGATCAAAAAATCCAGGGCGAACTGGACGGGGCCACTAGAAATGTAAAGGTTTTTAGCGAGGTTTCCGCGCTAAAGGCCACTCATGGCTACCAGCGGTCCATTCAGCAGTGCCGGTCGGTCCAAGCTAAAAAACCTTAAAAGCGATTACCGGGCGGTGAAGGACCATAACGGATGCTGCGGAGCAAACCGCAAAGACTGGAAATGGTTCCAGCAAATGGATGTCATATACGGTCACCGGCCAGCCAGTAACAGAAGAGAAAACATGCTGGACAATGTTGGTGCTGGAGGCCACGGAGAATGGTGAGTGTCTTGTGATTTCACAGTTTTACTACTAGGCTCGTAAAAGATGTAATATGAACGTATCTATTGTAAACGCAGGAATTTAGAGCTGTGTTTGTAGTTAATGTTACCACCACAGTCACTACTGTACAATAGCTAGCTCTTAGCCTTGCTAGTTGCTAGTTAGCTGTAGCCATAAACACAGCATGAGCAGCGATGACGTGCTACACATTTCGTGCAGTTACGTTATATTGTTGTTGCTTTCACGGGAATGCTTGTGTTTAATATTTGTTATTTTTTACGTTCAAGATTCCCCTTCCACTGACGAGGCGAGCGGAGTTGGCGGAAAATGTTTCCTTCAACCGGGCTTTCCTCGGGGTGCTTGGCGAACTTGTGAACACCATGCGAGACAGACGCCAGTAAAAGCACACAAAATGTTGCTTGTAATACTATAAATATTTATTTCATATAAAGCTATACGTATATATTTGCTTTTTGCACTTTTTTTTAACTATAACTATATTATTTACATATGTTGTACTTTAAATATCTATATTTCATAATAAAGTTTGATTTCATTTGATTGTATGACTGATGGTTTTTATGCAGGGTGTGTTCAGCCTGTTTGAGTAATACCAAATTATTATCAATAATTAGAGCAACCACATACAATAATGAAGATAAAGATAAATAAGATACAATAATGCTATGTGTGGCATCGACCGGTGTTGTGGTCGCATACAAATGATGTCACGACACTACAACCTGCGCGCCAACAGCGACTCCACCCACATTGGGGTGGTTCACCATTGTAATGGAAACACAACGTGACCGTACCGTTCCGTTGCGAATCGACCCATATCGAACCGTACCGCGCCAAGCAGGCCCTAGTGGAAATGCGCTATAATATCCACCAAACTCTACACTAATATCCATCAAACACAATAATAACTGAACAAAACACTAATAACCAGCAAATACAGCACTAATGCCAATCAAACACAATACTAACTGTGTCAGCAGTGTTGCTGCTCCCACGTTGGTTTTCTTCTGCTGGTCAGAGTTATGAGTTTGTACGTCAGCAGATACACGTTTGCCATCATGACATAAGATGTTTATTTGTGATAATACATAGGATAGCAATATAAACATACAATAGTTACAGCACTATAAACCTTTGTTAAAACTGATCAGTTTTATTAACACTAATATGGTTACTGGCATTAACTTTAATCTTTTCAAGAGTGCCAGTATAACAGGAGATGGAGCCACCTACTTACTGTGTGTCTGTCTGTGCTTCAGAGTGCAGGTTAGAATGACCAGAATAACCAGCAGCCCCAGTCCCACCACCACTGGGAGCCAAACAGTCATGATGGTCCCATACCTGCAGTGTGCAGACCCAGTGTGGTTATGTGAGTTATACATATGTATTTTATAGTCACTAACCCAGTGTGGTTATGTGAGTTATACGTACGTGTTTTATAGTCACTAACCCAGTGTAATTTTGTGAGTTATACGTACATGTTTTATAGTCACTAACCCAGTGTGGTTATGTGAGTTATACGTACGTGTTTTATAGTCCCTAACCCAGTGTGGTTATGTTAGTTATACGTATGTGTTTTATAGTCACTAACCCAGTGTAGTTTTGTGAGTTATACGTACGTGTTTTATAGTCACTAACCCAGTGTGGTTATGGTAATTATATGTATGTGTTTAATAGTCACTAACACAGTGTTATACGTTAGTTATACATATGTGTTTAATAGTCACTAACCCAGTGTGGTTATGTGAGTTATACGTATGTGTTTTATAGTCACTAACCCAGTGTGGTTATGGTAGTTATATGTATGTGTTTAATAGTCACTAACACAGTGTTATACGTTAGTTATACATATGTGTTTTATAGTCACTAACCCAGTGTGGTTATGGTAGTTATACGTATGTGTTTTATAGTCACTAACCCAGTGTGGTTATGGTAGTTATATGTATGTGTTTTATAGTCACTAACCCAGTGTGGTTATATTAGTTATACATACGTATTTTATAGTCACTAACCCAGTGTGGTTATATTAGTTATACGTACATGTTTTATAGTCATGAAATCAGCATGAGGAATATGTTTTCCACCATATACAGATCACACACACACACACACACACACACACACATTACTTGGCTGTTGTCCAGTCATTGTTGGTAGTGGTTTTTATATTCTGTTACGACCTGCCCCTGTCTAGGTAGGGGTGAACGAACAAAGAAAGACACGGAGAGGTGGAGGTGAATTGCGAGAGCTAGGACACAGACACAAAGGTTTCAATTGCCACGTTTACTTTGCGTTGAACAACAGACAAACAAATAAACTTCTTATAAGTGGACTGAGGACCGTGCCAAAGGAAAGAAACAAAAATAAGACCACTAACCTACCTGACCAAACCTAACCTCAATAACATACATACACGGCACGTGCCCCTAACCTAGTGTTGTAACAAAGGGTTCCCCTACGTGAATGTAGTGTAAGGGCCCAACTAAACTGTCCACTTATAAGAAAGTACAAACCATAAACATCACATACAAACACCAACCAAAACAAACAATAAAGTATCTCAGTCTATTTGCCGTCAACATGCCCATCTCTATACTCGTCACGCGCTACTAAAATCTCGTCTCTTGGCGCGTACATAAAACGACAGTTGATCATAGACTACGCGTCGTGCTACAATCAAAAGGATTTCACAACGCACTTAGTCAAGATCAATCAAGGAAACTCTTAACGCGCGCTACGATTTCTCACAACTCATAACGCGCAGGGTGGAAACCTGGCAAGTAAACACTCTTAGCGCGAGATACAATAAAATGTTCTCACGGCTCATAACGCGCTGGATGGAAATCTGTCAAGTAAACACTCTTAGCTCGAGATACAATAAAATGTTCTCACGGCTCATAACGCACATGGTCAAAAGCTGTCTGCAAGGCTCTACGAGTCTGCGAGTCGGTCTGCTAGTCTATCTGCAAGTCTTTCTGCAAGTCAAGTCTCGCTTACCAGTGTGCGCTGTCCCGATTTTAAGACCCATACCACGCCCCGTTAGAGGGCCCAGACACAACCATTGGCCGGTGCCAAACGAGACGCAGCAGTAAGCAATCCGAATTAACAGGTCTGACATGATAACGCAGATGCCCGTAACACCCCCAACCAAAAAGATAATACATCAGTAATACATTGTGTTCACATATTCAAAACAGACACTCAACCGACAGCCCGCGACAGGGCGTCTGCAACAACATTGTCCATGCCCTTCTTGTTCTGAATGACGAGGTTGTAATCCTGGATGAGAAGAGCCCAGCGCATCAAACGTTGCTTCTTATTATACATCCTCGAGAGAAAGACAAGGGGATTATGGTCCGTATAGACGATAACAGGAGAAGGAGTAGATCCCACATATACATCAAAGTGCTGTATGGCTAAAAGCAACGCCAGAGTCTCCTTCTCGATGGTGGAATACCGTCGTTGATAGTCCGCAAACTTGTGGGAATAAAAACAGACAGGATGTTGTAGACCGGTGTCGTCAGTCTGGAGTAGTACTGCTCCGGCACCCAGATCACTCGCGTCAACCTCTAACTGGAATGGCCTAGTAAAATCAGGGGCAGACAAAACAGGTGCAGAGGACAACAAAACCTTGACACTGTTAAAAGCGTGATCACAAGCAGCAGTCCACACAAATGGACAGGAAGGGCTTAACAACTTAGTTAGTGGACAAATAACATCCGCAAAGTTCCTACAAAAACGCCTATAATACCCAGCCATACCCAAGAACCGGCGGAGACTACGCCGAGATTGTGGAACTGGATAATCCTGGATAGCCTGAACTTTTGCGGTTAAGGGGCAAACTTTTCCATTGCCAACCAACACACCCAAATAAGACACAGTAGCTTGTGCAAACACACATTTTGACAGGTTAAGAGTTAAAGACGCCTGCGATAGACGCTCAAATACCTCCCGTAGAAGCTGAACATAAATGCTCCAATCGGCACTAAACAAAAGCACATCATCCAAATAAGCCGCACAGTCAGACAGATCACCTAAAACCAAATTAATAAGCCTTTGAAACATAGCGGGTGCGTTCTTAAAACCAAAGTGCATCAAGTATACTGCAAAAAGTTATCAGGAGTAACAAAGGCAGATATGTTGGACGCTTCCTCCGTTAGTGGCACCTGCCAGTAGCCTTTTAATAGGTCCAACTTGGTTACGTAAGCAGCAGAACCAACCTTGTCTATCCCTCCTGTCGTGTTCAGGTCAAATCTGACCGATTTACAACTTAAACCACTCATAAATATTGTGTTTTACATCTGATTGCTGCAAGGCCTTATGCCATCCTCCACACTATGCACTGGAACATATAAAAGTGATGATCATCTTTTTCATTGGATTTTGAGTGTTTTAAACCAATGTTTTACATCTGTGTTGTTGCCGGTCAAGCGTGACCATCACAGGAAGTGAATGGGTATTCAGAATATATTCATCTATGAGACAGAAAACATCCCCATACACACTCACACACACACACCTACACACACCTACACACAGACACACACACACCTACACACACAGACACACACACACACACCCACAGACACACACCTACACACACACACACACACACACACACACACTCGCTCTCTCACACACACACACGCACACCTATACAGACACCTAAACACACACACACACACACCTACACACACACACCTAAACACACACAGACACACACACCTATACACACAGACACTCACTCGCTCACTCACTCACTCGCTCACACACACACACCTACACACACACAGACACACACATATACACACACACCTACACACACAGACACAGACACACACACACGTTATGCCTATGTTTGCAAGGCCCCTCTGATCTGAGTGTGACATGCCACTCATGTGCATGAATTCACACACACACACACACACACACACCTACACACACAGACACACATACACACACACCTACAGACACAGACACACACACATGTTATGCCTATGTTTGCAAGGCACACTCTGATCTGAGTGTGATGAATTCACACACACACACACACACCTACACACACAGACACACACACATGTTATGCCTATGTTTGCAAGGCACACTCTGATCTGAGTGTGATGAATTCACACACACACACGCACACACACACACACACACACACACTCACTCACTCACACACCTACACACACCTACACACACACACTCACTCACTCACACACACACACACACCTACACACACAGACACACCTACACACACACCTACAGACACAGACACACACACATGTTATGCCTATGTTTGCAAGGCACACTCTGATCTGGGTGTGACATGCCACTCGTGCATGAATTCACATGCGCGCGTGCACACACACACACACACACACAGACACACAGACACACACACAGACACACACACACACACACTCACTCACTCACTCACTCACACACCTACACACACACCTAAACACACACCTAAACACACACACACACACCTAAACACACACAGACACGCACACACACACACTCACTCACACACACACACCTACACACACAGACACACACACACACAGACACACCTACACACACACCTACAGACACACACACGTTATGCCTATGTTTGCAAGGTGGTGAAAATTTTTTTTGTGTGTTAAAACAGACCGGTCTCTGAAGACCGGGAACACTAAAGTAAAAAACGTGAGGTCAACAAAACCGAAGGGCTATACAATCATCCACTCTGGGCAGTGGATATGAATCAGCAACAGTAAGTGCATTAACCTTCCTGTAATCTGTACACAAACGTAAACTTCCGTCTGGTTTAGGGACTAAGATACAAGGAGAGCTCCAAGGACTAATGCTTGGCTTAGCCAGGCCATGCTTCACCAAATACTCCACCTCAGTCCGCATGGCAGCTCTCTTTTCTGCATTAGCTCTATAGGGGTGTTGTTTGACCGGTTTGTCACAGAGGACCTCAACATGATGTGTGGTTACGGTGGTTTGTGTGGGCACATCATTAAACAAATGTGAGTAGTCGTGAACCAATTCCATAATGTCGTCTCTTTGCTCTTCCTCTAAATACACCAGAGTTGATGGCAAAGCAGACAATGCTTGGGTATTGGACAGCTGAGCAGGTATTACAGCACGAGCACGCAATGACGCAGCATCCACCTCAGTAAAACCAGCATTATCCACCAGACCCACAGAAGACACCGGTACTCCAACGGTGACGTCACCACCTGACTGATCCCTAGAAACATAAGACTTCAGCATGTTAACATGACAGAACTGTATGCCAGTTCTTCTTTCAGGGACGTTTATCACATAATTGGTGTCACTCAACTTTTCTTTCACCTGATAGGGTCCAGCAAACTTTGCTGAAAAGCAAGAACCAGGCACAGGCAGTAAAACCAAAACTTTATCACCAGGCTTAAAATCACGGCGAACCGCTTTCTTGTCAAATGCACACTTCATCTGTGTTTGAGTGGCCTGTAGGGCTTCTCTTGCCACTTTCCATGCATGATACAGTCGGTTTCTGAAAGTAGACACATATTCCAATACAGACCTTCTCTGTTCATGAGGGGGTTCTGACAGTAAAAACTCTTGAAACGAAGTAAGAGGACCATGGTACGAATGACCGAATACCAGGTCTGCAGGACTAAAACCAAGAGACTCTTGAACAGCTCCTCGGAACGCAAACATTATAAAAGGAAGCCCTTCATCCCAATCTTTGTGACATAAAACAAAAACGTTTGAGTGCAGCTTTCAATGACTGGTGAAACCTCTCCAGAGCACCCTGAGACTCAGGATGATATGGGGAGGAAACAACATGCTTCACATTTAGTATACTCATCACCTGCTGAAACAACTTAGCAGTAAAATTTGTACCCTGGTCACTTTGTATCTCTTTGGGTAACCCAAACAGAGAGAAGAACTTCATTAGGGTCCGCACTATGACGGGAGCTGTAATTTTCCTCAAAGGAACTGCCTCAGGGAACCATGTAGCCGAACACATAATGGTTAACAAATACTGATTTCCAGCCTTTGTTTTAGGCAGAGGACCGACACAATCAATAACTACTCGTTCGAACGGCTCACTCATAATGGGCACTGGACAAAGAGGAGCAGGAGCAACACCCTGGTTTGGTTTACCAGTACACTGACAGACATGGCAGGATCGACAATAAGCAACAACATCTCTTTTGAGACCAGGCCAAAAGAAACACCTCAAAACGCGGTCATATGTTTTCGTTATACCTAAATGGCCAGACCACGGACTGTCATGTGCTAAACGCAGCACGTGTTGTCTATAAGAAACAGGCAGCACTATCTGATCCACACTACGCAAACCCGCATTCTTGATGTCAATCCAGCAACGCAATAATAAACCACGATCAAGGTGATAAGACACAGAACCACACCCACTATCACCAGCTACTGTTTTTCCTACTTTATCCAAGCACTGGGAAAGAGAAGGATCCGACTGTTGTTCGTTAACAAGTTGTTTTCTACCAGCACTACACTCTATCGTCTGCAATAGATCCTGCCCTTTAGTGTCGTGACTTGTACGGACACTAGGGTTGGAAAAGCAAGTCTCCACCTGATCATCAGCTAGAAAAGTATCTGACAAATCAATATCTGTGTTTTTACGTGCCTGAGCGCGAGTAACAGCACATGCAGGAAACACAACAGGATCTACAATACTACTCGGAACAGGTGCGTCTACGACTTCGAGGCTGGGAAACACCTGACCTCCTGCAAGGTCATTGCCTAAAATCAAGTCCACACCGTCGATAGGCAGTGTGTCACATATCACCAGCGTACACCTACCACGAATTCCGAGCTCAAGTGTACAGTATGGAGGGGCACTTTAATGTAACGTGTCCCCAAACTTCTACACACAACATGTACACCACTAAAAGACTGCGCCCCAGATAGCAGATGGATGTGGGCCACTCCCGGCTGAGATATGGCACTGGTGGCTCACTGTCGGGACTCGCAAACCGCATGTGAGCCAGAGGTGGCCCACATATTGAAAACACACATCTGGCCCACAAGTTGCAAAACAGATGTGGTCCACTTCTGGCACAGATATGGCAGTGTTACCTACATGTGTGCCATAAGTGGCCCACATACAAAAAAAATCATAAGGCCCACAAGTTCCAAAACAGATGTGGGCCACTTCTGGCAACAGTATGGCATGACCGGCTCACTGCTGGCACTGGCAAACTGCATGTGAGCCAAAAGTGGCCCACATGTTACAAACTGTTATTTGGCCCACATGCCTCAGTACTGATCTGGGCCGTAATACATTATAAAAAGACTATAGTAATTAAAGGTACCACATATGCTTTGTCAAGCCAACTTAATTAAATTTAATTTAGTTTGTTCACAGACTTTACCTTTTAGTTTTATTTGCTGTACTCGTGACAAAACATTAAGGCAGCACATGCTGCGGTGAGAGTCGATTGGCTGAAGTTCGCACTGAATGTCTAGAGGACAATCACCCAACACTCTACCTGCACTTCCGCCCACACGGAAAATGGCGACACACACGTTTTGCGCACGCACAAGGTAAGACTTAAGTTTCTCTCCATGCCCAAAAGAACATTGACAAGGAGGCTTGCTAAGTTTTACAATTGGTTAACTGTAATTTAAAATAGTGCTACTTTCGCTAAATTTGTCTGTATGCATTTTCTATGCGTCATTATTTTTCTGTGTTCTCTAGCATAGACTAGCTTGCTAATGGCTAGCTAGCTAGCTAACTTTCTCTGCGGTAGCCTACTCCAGTAGTTCCGTCTTTGTCTACTGTTTTTAGCCTCTTTCCTTTACTTTTTCTCTCTTTGTTTGTTTTTATCTGTAACATCTGAGACTCGCAAAAACCGGAGGGCGAACATAATTGCGAAGAGAGCTTACTTTTATTCAGTACACAAGGGGTTAAACTCTCCATAACAACGGAGAGAGACGAATAACCCACACGAACACTTGACGAACCCTTCCGGGATCGACGAGGCATGATTAATAGGGGTGGGAATCGTTTACTATCTCACGATTCGATTCGATTCCGATTTTGGGGGTCACAATTCAATTCAAAAATCGATTTTCGATTCAAAACGATTTTCGATTCAAAAAACGATTTGATTTATAAAAATGTCTGCTTCAGTCTATAAAATCTGCATGATCTACTACAGTCTGCTTTGCAAGACAGAACGACAAATACAGAAAATTAAGTGTCTTTCACATTTAATTAACAAAAATTAAGTGCTTTGGTAAAATAAAATGGTTTTTGTTGTTACCAAAATTCTTGAGGTTCATTTTGCGAGCTGTCAGGGCTGGCTCGGATGCAGTTCCCCCAGCCGTCGCTAGGGGCACCAGAGTCAGTCCCAGACTAAACCGACGTAACCGTACGTTCTCAGCCAGTCTCTGCTTTCTCTGTGATTGCTTATCGTTTAATGGTGTCTCGCCACCTCTCTCTGTTATGCTTTCTCTTTACTTATTTGAGTATCTCATGCGTCGCTTCCTGACCCATCTCAAGTTTTCCCAATCCTGTATGTCTTCCTATCCGTTTTGCCTTTATTTTTGGGAAGGGTTTTATTTTGCTGGAGCGTTTTTTTCCAGTTACTTCTGCTGGTGTCCTTGGTTTCGTTTTTGCGTTGCATTTATCCGCGCTGTTTTTTTGTTACTGTTGTTGTTTTGTTTCTTCCTCCCGTCTCACTACGGTTGAGTGTTATTTTTCACGCGTTGTATTTTCCGCATTGGTTTTTTGTTTCTATTTACTCCGTGCCCTCACGGTTTTGCTATCTATTCTCTTGCGCGTTGAGTCTTCCGTGTTGTTTTGTTTGTTCGTTCTGGGTCGCTGTGCACGTTTCCCTCTCGCTAATACATGTGACGAGTGTCAAACGTCTTGATCTTGCGAGCCGGCACTTGGGTCCATCCTTCTCTATATTATTTCTCACCCTTCTCTATATTAACGCTCCCGTGCTCACCGCGTTACACAAGCCTTGCACACGAGCTACATTGTGTCCAGTTCGGTCTTCCCCGGCATTCGGTAAAAACCAAAATGAACCATATTTTTGCCTTAAATGAAGACCGGACAGGTTGAATATCTCTTTCCTCCATGTGTTTTGAACCTTTTCCGCGCATGAGTGTGTCCCAGAACATGCTGCGTAAAGTCTGCGTAAAGTAAAAATTTTGTAATTACGTAACGCGAGACTTCACCACGACTTAGAATCGATTTTGGGACATTTAAAATCGATTCTGAATCGTAGTAAATGAGAATCGATTTTTGATATATGAATCGATTTTTTGGCACACCTCTAATGATTAACCCAATATACAACAACAAACAACACAATCCTAGAAATCACACACACGCAAAACTCACAATCAAAATATACACATGTACAACATCACAGCAATTCTAATACGAACGGATACCAATTGAACAATACACTAGACACAGGCACAAAGAATACTATGGCTACATAACTGAATCAATCTGACCAAGTGCATCAGGCAAGACAACTATCAAAAGAACACTCAACACGATTACTTAAGCAACATAGGGATCACACAGAACACTTATATTTACAACAATTACAAACAGTCACTCTTTAAACAAGAACAACAGGACAAGAGTAAACTGAAGACTTCTCAATCACATAAAACACCGCAACTCAAAACAACTCCGATACACATAAACAATTCAAACAGAGGACATGAAAGAATACTGATTACTTCAAGGAGACAAAACATAAAAGACCAAATGACAAAACCATCAAATATAACTAGACAAGAGCGTGACTAGGATCAGGTTAATCTTAGCAGATTTTCATCAGTAATTCTTACGTGAACACAGACGTACATACATGGCCAAGACGAATAACAGACAACAATGGAGAAACGCGAGAGAACTAAATAGAAGAACGACACGGAATTAAATGCAACACAGGTGAAAGTAATAACAACCCAAATTAAATGAAAAGGCATGAAAAACCAAGGAAAAACAAAAGAGGCAGACCCAGGGAGGGGCTACTCGTTACATTATCGCTGGTTTAGTGATAACTTAGTGTGTCCTATGGACAGGGAGTCTGTTATCGTGACCACTTTAAGGACAAGTTTTGTTTACAAGAGGGAAGAGCTGCTAGCGCTGAGAACAAAGGGACGCACAAAGGGAGTATATGTTTAGCTAGCTAATTTAGCTAATTCATATAATAAATCTTGATCTAGCTAAGCTGTATTATTATGCCAGCAAGCTTATTCTGCTATTACCAAACACAGTGTCATCTCTTTTAATTTGATATTTGATTTTAAATAGGTGTTACCATAGTTTTCTTTCAATTTATGACCATTTGCTTAAATGTTAAGAGAAAATACTAGTCTGCAAATCTGTGTTGAGCTATCATCAACATTATGTTCCCTGTTCTCCTTTCCCTGGTCAAATCCTTGATGAGGGACTATTTCCATTGATGGACCTCAACTCTTTGCAGTTTCTTGAATGAGCTAAGGGATAGAAGTTTTAAGAAATAACATGGTAAGCAAACACAAATTATTCTCTATGTAGTAATTCTCATAATTTTTGGTTTAATTTTTAAGGTTTTTGTTATTGTTTTCTATCCTGATGCTTAATGGCATGTCTTCACAAAGCCAAAATGTTGAAAAGCCTCGTGTAATGATTCCTTTATTTTTGCCAGCAGTTGTTGACATGTTATTTACTTGTGCTTGATTTTCTTCTTATTATTTATCTAACTCTTGTTTTTATTTATAGATCACTACATTAGGACTTCAGGAAGGTTTGGATGTGAAAGACACTGTCTGGAGAATCATGAGATGTACAATGATCAACTCTGACTGGAGGGGCATAAACGGAAAGATGGGGCTTCATAACACACATCTAATGTAGTAATTGGTATGCTTTCTGCTTTTTAATGTGAGCATTTGTTTGAAAATGCAACTTTGCCATAAAAACGTTTATCTAAGCCATCACACCAGTAATATTTTAAAACACTTAGAATTTTATTTAAAATGGTTATAATCACACATAAATGGTTATAATCACACGTATAATGAACAGAACAAGCAGGAGAGAAGTTTTGAATGCTGTCAAATACTGTTATGTGAATCAATCCAATGTTTTTGTACTGGACAGGAGGAGGAGGTTGTTTTGAGTGTTAAATAAATTAAATTCTTTTGCACTAATTCCAGTGTTTGCATTCATTTTGTGCTTCCAGAATAGTTTTATTGTCTGAAATGAGTCTGGTGCAGATCTGTTCCAGATATGGCCCACACCTTGTAGTCAGCTTGTGGCCCACATTTGGCCCAAATGCGTGCTTCTCTTGTGGCTGACATGTGGCCCTAATCTGGCCCTTATGTGGCCCAAATATGGCAACCGGGAGCGGTCCGCCCAAGGGCCTTCCATCAGTGCGGCAAGTGGACCAGATGAAAATGGGCAATGTGGGCCAGATCTGGGCCAGAATAATTTTGCTATCTGGGGCAGAAAAAGGTAAAACGCTAGCTAAAAGCAGTGACTGGGCCGCACCAGTATCCCTTAAAATTCGAACAGGAGTAGTTGTCTCATCTTTATGTAAACTCACGCCACCCTTAGACATAAAAGGTGGAAAGTTTGTAACATGTGGGCCACTTTTGGCTCACATGCAGTTTGCCAGTACCAGTGAGCCGGTCATGCCACACTGTTGCCAGAAGTGGCCCACATCTGTTTTGGAACTTGTGGGCCTTATGATTTTTTTTGTATGTGGGCCACTTTTGGCTCACATGTAGGTAACACTGCCATATCTGTGCCAGAAGTGGGCCACATCTGTTTTGCAACTTGTGGGCCAGATGTGTGTTTTCAATATGTGGGCCACCTCTGGCTCACATGCGGTTTGCGAGTCCCGACAGTGAGCCACCAGTGCCATATCTCAGCCGGGAGTGGCCCACATCCGTCTGCTATCTGGGTCCTTAACGGACAGCCTTGTTCACAAACGCAACGCCAGTAGAGCCGCCACCCGGCGGTTTCCCTTGTCTCTCTAATTTTCGCTTCAACATTAAACACTCTTGAGCGATATGACCAGTTTTGTGACAGTAATAACATTCGCGGGACGGAGACGAACGTACCGGCGAGCGACGCATATGTCCCGACGTAGGCAACGTATTCTCTTCCTTAGGGCAAGCACCAACAACTTTGGACACAGGTTTGTGCGTGAGCACGAACTCATCAGCGAGCACAGTAGCTTGCGAAACAGTCGTCACGGAGCGCTCATTTAAATAAACCACCACCCGTTCAGGGAGGCAATTCTTAAACTCTTCTAACAAGACTAACTCGCGCAAAGACTCAAAATCGACCACCTTATTTGCACTACACCATTTATCGAAGAGTACGCTCTTATCGCGACCAAACTCGACATACGTTTGCGTTGGCTGTTTTTTTAACTGTCTAAAACGTTGTCGATAAGCCTCAGGGACTAGTTCATATGTTCGTAAAATAGCCGCTTTAACCACCTCATATTGCAGGCTATCTTGTAACGACAGAGAGTAAACTTCTTGGGCTTTTCCCACAAGTCTACATTGCAACAAGGACCAAACTTCACTAGGCCAACCAAGAGTACCGCAATTCGCTCAAACACGCTAAAATAGATGTCAACTTAAGCTTATCTAAACGGAGGCACCAGGGATATCCATTTACTCACATCAAATGCAGGCAATCGAGACGTATTCACAGCAGACACAGTCGGTGTAGGCAGGCGGAGAGGAGACGTGTTTGGACCAACGGTGACGGCGGGAGGAGAAGAGGGCAGCGCTACAGCGGCAGATTGAAACACTGGTTGAGCGGCATCTAGCTCAAGCTCACGTAAACGCACCTCTCGCTCGAGTTCCAGCCGACGTACCGCCAGGTCGAACTCGAATTTCTGCTTCCTCACCTCAGCGCGTTCTTTTGCCTCCAACTGAACTCGCGCCAAGCGCAAATCCAGTGGTTCTTGACCACACAGAGAATCACTCATCACCGGTGAGCCAGGTGTAAACGGGGGCAACACGCCCACTGCCGGACCCTCAGCTATTTCCATGTCCGCGTCCTGAGTTACAAACGGGTCGTCCTCCGCTTCACCACCCCCACACGAAACGGGAGTGCCCCGCACGTCGTGTCTACCACAGCCTGTGTACTCAGAATCCCTCCTTCGACTAAGTGGGTAACTACTAAATCACGTATCTCTTTCTTTAACATGGAGCGAACGACCGAAATGTTGTAATGCCCAGCATTTCGACATGATAACGCAGATGCCCGTAACAATTCTCTGATGGTGTCACTGCAGAACACAGAAAATCCCATATGTGATGAGGTGTGAAAAGCTTCATTATAAAGTGAAAGATAAATATTAGTTCTGGTCAGGCCCGTTGACAGTCTTGCTGGGGCCCGGGACAAGAAAATATCATGTGCCCCCCCCCCCCCCCCCCCCCCCCGGCTTACGTCATTTGAATTTTCTCTGTAGCAGACAATCCTTGTGTTAGGTCATATAGTATATAATATAGCCACACATCAAAGCTGTTTCTGACAGCTGACTGGTTTATACTTGACGCGGCGCGAGGGTCCGCACGGCGAAAATGACGTAATCGCAGTGGCACCGAACGTGCGCGAGGGTCTCGATTCGCGATTCGATTCACGAGGTCGTGCGCCTCTCGAATTTTGTAACTTCGCGCGCGCCGCGCTTCAGCGCAATGAACAAAGTCACGTTTGCAGGGTTCATACCAATGATCTATATTGGTTCATACACCTTTATAAGGTGGAATTCAAGCACTTGTACGTCACTTTAAAGGTCCATTTCAATATTTCCCTGAACGCTAAACTTAATTAAGTTAAATATTTATACATATACTCAAAATAATTCGCTTTTTATTTACATTATTTAATGGTTGTTTATTTTCAAAATGCCCAATCTTAACGTCTTCACGTTCTCTCATGTTTCGTCCTGGAATTACATTTGTTGTGAAACGAAGTAGTACTTTAGCCTAAATTCCAGCACTTTTCAAACCTGGAACACAATGCAACATTAAAATTCGTCAGGTAAATGTTTTTTCTTTCTTTTCTGCGCTCCAGATTTCTGTTTACTTTAACTATCCTCCACTGTATTTCCCGCTGTTGGGCGGGTACCAGCCAGTTACGGTCGGTGCTGGATCAAACCATTTTTCAGTGGGAGGAGGGGGTGTATGCACTTAATGGAAAATATGCAGATAAAAAACATATATATTTTAGCCATTGGGCTTATTTTGAGTACAAAATTTTATATTAATGAAAGATTTCAAGATTATTTAAAATTATAGACTTTAAATAAAAATTAAATTGCTGGGCTCTTTGATGGGCCCCCCTGGCCCTGGGGCCCGGGACAACAGACCCGGTTGTCCCCCCCTGTTGACGGGGCTGGTTCTGGTACCTGGAGTGGTGTGTGGATTAACATCTCTGATGCTGGTTTTCTTAATGTCGGGTGTCTTTGTCACAGCTGTTGTCACTATGAGGACAGAAAAAACAACCTTTCAGACACATTCTGGTATCAGTGAGAACATTTTTTAGTAAGATGAGCTCTGGTTGCTACCTCTGTTTTCCATACTGATAATATTGCATTCAGGACAGTCAGTGCTGTCATGGTTTAAATATGCACCGCCACATAGCTTCACCATTTACTTAATTAATTAAAACACAAAGGTACATGAAAACATACCTGTGAGTGCATCAGTGACTGTGAGGTGAACAGGAACCTGTATATCTCCAACAGAGCACCAGTACCAACCAGCATCTGTCAGGTCCTGCACTTCCCGATCTCGCCACCAGAGGTCTGACTCCCCGGAGTTTTAGTGTGGCCCGGCTGTCTGTCATTACAACTGATTGAGAAGCATATTTAAGTCTGCCAGCCCCCTTGCTTGTTGCGAAGTATTGCCATTCTTCCATAGTCTGCATACCAAGCGTTTATCTCGTTAGTCTCTCTGTGTATGATTATCTGCCTGGTTCTCTCGACGTTGCCTTTGCCTTGCCTTCGACATCACCTCTGTTATCTAGATTACTCGACCCCTGCCTGTACGACTACGTTTCTGGATTGTCCTTATTAAAACCCTTGACCTGCACATGGATCCCAACATGCCTCACGAGTCTGATTCGTTACAGCATCACTCTTCTTCAGTCCAGTCATCTCCACCTTGAAGGATCTTATCCCTTCCCAGATCCACACTGCTGAATTCTGGGATGTGTGAGTCCTCCCCACTTTGTAGCAGCTCCAGTCTGTAGATCTGCACCACTGCTTCTGTTTATTCTGATATGCAGCACTGTAGAGACACTGGACACTGACGCTGCTCCCCTCCTCTCCACTCACTCTGCTCCCCAACACAGACACCGCAGGAGCTGAACAAACACATATAAATACAGCAGTGTAAACATGTCCTCCACCATAAGAAACATCTGATAGAAGCCTTACAAACAGTCAGCAAGTCTATATCTAATACAGAGATTTCTTACCTGCACTAACTGTCAGATACAAATAATCCGTATCATATGGTTTATATTCATCACCAATTTCAGCAGCACACCAGTACCATCCAGAGTGATCAGTGTTCAGTCTGTTCAGTTCCACAGTGAACATATTGTGGGTTGGATGATCAATAACTGATGTGCTTCCATGTGTGTTTGCATAAGATACTATGGTACAAGAGGACCAATAGTATCCATGACACCAGAATTTGTTGTTTGACTTATAGGAGTCATCATAAAAACATGGAATAGTGACAGAATCTCCACTTTTTACAGCAACGTGCTTCAGCGCATGGACGTAATTTTGATTTCAAAAGTGGGGGGGGCATGGATTTGTCGCTATTTAAATATTTGGTTTTAACCGTAAAAACTGGGGGGGACCAAAGCCGGCTTTTGAAAAAGTGGGGGGGACATGTCCCCCCCGTCCCCCCCCAAAATTACGTCCTTGCTTCAGCGTCCTCATGCACTCTGAGTCTGCGGATACACACACACACACGCACACACACACTGTTTTACAAAGGTTACTGTCTGTATCTCAGTACTGAGCCGGTAAATTTATGTCCAATGTTAAAGTGAAGTTCAGTTCTGAGATGTTTGGAGCCACACTGCACTCTGAAATAGGTCAGCTAATAAAGGACCAGTAACAGCCATGAAACTGAAGACCACACAGGTGGTTCATAGGAGTGAACCAGCACTGATCTTACCTGAGATACAGAGGAGAAACACAAAGAGAACGACAGAATCCATGAGAGAGTAACAGCACATGTAACAGTTGCTGCAGGACACAAATGACAAACACACTTCCTGCGTCAGACACTTGGTCTGAGTCATGTGCTTGTTTGTCTCACATTTTTACATCTCTTCTGCTATTTTCACTAGTTCACTAATAACGATGAAAGACAAAAAAGAAAGAAAAGGAGCAATTTATGAAAGTTTGGTTTTTATTAATAAGGAGAACATTATTTCCCTCTCTCAATAATTGTTGTATGTATAGAACCTTTAAAACCAAGCTTACAAAGTTCTTTAGATGATGAAGATGAAACACTAATGAAAATTTTAAAAATAAAAATAGTAATAGAACAGGAAGAGTAGAACAAATGGAAGACCAACAGGACTGTGAAATACATGTAACAGTTCTGTTGTGTACTGTGTGTGAATTATGTTGGGTGGTGTGGTGGTTTGTACTGTCGCCTCACAGCAAGGCGGTCTGGGTTCGATTCTCGGGCTGGGCTGCTCTGTGTGGAGTTTGCATGTTCTCCCTGTGTGGATTCTCTCTGGGTACTCCGGTTTCCTCCCACGGTCCAAAGACATGCGTGTTAGGTTGGTTGGTCACTCTAAATTGCCCGTAGGTGTGTGTGTGTGTGTGCGTGCGTGCGTGTGTGTTGGCGACCTGCCCATGGTGTACCCTACCTTCGCCCGGAGTTGCTGGGATTGGCTACCCATCTTGGCTTTAAATCAATTTAAAATTCGTCACGTAAATGTTCCGCTGGTCGCGGAGGTTCGCGCGCTACGTTCATTCGCGAAAGTATAAATTCAGCCTTATCTTGTCGCTGATCACCTAACCCTACTGTTTCTCACACGCGCACGTACGTCCACACGGAATTAACACAAACGTAGCGATTTCAAAATCACGACATAGATATTTGTTTCATTTATGATTGGCCTCTCGCGGGCCGGACAGGGACGCACAACGGGCCGGATGTGGCCCGCGGGCCATTGTTTGCCCAGGTCTGCCTTACACTAACACAGAGATAGATAGATAGATAGATAGATAGATAGATAGATAGATAGATAGATAGATAGATAGATAGATAGTATAAGAAATGTACAAAGAGCAAGATTCAAGTGCTTCGATGCTCCTACATGAGAAAGTAAGGTGTCCTTGATGATGTTTTGGAAAGCAAATTAGCAACGGCATCATAATGCTAATTTCCGCTAGCAAGTCTATGGGTTTTCCCATATAACATTACCATCAAGCTAATCGTTCAATATAATTTCTTAGCTAATTACACGGAAACAGAAAGTGTTCGATTACTACAAATATTATATAGTATAGTATAGTAAAAGAAATATACAAAGAGCAAGATTCAAACTATTTTATTTATTTATTTTTATTGTTTGGCGGGACTCATTAGAGACAGTCGTCTCTACGTCTGCTGCTACGTGCACTTGAATTGTAACTTTTGAAACACGAGTCTATACATGTTCTGTTTGTTGTAGGATCGGTAACATATATAGTGTGCTTGTAACTTTGAGTTTACCGTGAGGTTGTGTCGCATGGGTGATGAGACACCTTGTACTTGAGAGTAGTAACCACAGAGAATGAGGATACCGGCTGAGAATGCATAGGGAAACCACAACGAATCAGCAATGATCCGTTTCCCAAAGCTTCCTTAAGAAGCCTTAAGACAGCTGAAACGGATCATTGCTGATTACGTCCCCCAAGTCTGGGACTGACTCGGGTGCCCCTCCTGGTGGTAGAGGGAGTGGCAGCCGAGCCAGCCCTGACAAAAAGTGTCTTGTGTGTTGTTCAGTTACAGGATTACACCACAGTCTACAACAGGGAAGTTCCAGGCAGAGATGTTACAAGGGAGAAAACTAAGGTCAACACTAGACCTGGTACATCCAGACTTAAAGAGGAGAGTGGTTCGTAAGCAGGATAAGCATAAAGAAAGCCATGACAAGCAATGTCAAGGTTGGGAATTCAAAGAAAGAGTTGTGGTAATGACAAGGAATTTCAGTCATGGTCCTAAATGGATTCCAGGAGTCATTGTGGAAGTAACTGTTCCGGTATCGTACAAGATCAGACTGGGTGATGGCAAAATTGTGCGAAGACATGTGGATCAGGTATTGGCTGGACATGAGAACAGTCAGAGGTCAGAGAGAGAGAGAGATTGGATAGAGTTGTTTCAAATTCACCATCACTGGACACAGACTGAACTGAAACCATTACAGTCTCAGAAGGGGAACAGACAACGGACTTTGTCATGGACTCTGGGATTGTACATCAGGAAGGGCCATCCGTGAGTGGTCGCAATAGTTCTGACAACTCCCTGAGCTGTGAAACGACTTTGCGGCGGTCTCAAAGGACTGTGAGAAAACCTACTCACTTTCAGGACTATGAGCTATAAAATAAATACTGTCACTGAAGGCCCTTCCGATAAATAGGAAAACTATAATAATGCTCCTTAATGAGATCTGTGAGAAATCCGCCTGACTTGGCCCTAGGTTGACCTGGCCCTAGGGGACGCAAAAATGTACAAATGTGAGAAACTTCTCATTTATCCTCTGCATGGAAATCAACACCCCAGAGTTTGTTGCATCAAACTCTCTGCAGGAACACAGCCTGGACCTCTCCACAGTCTACAAGCTGATTGATGGTGCACGTCACACAATACAAGCACTGAGGTGTGAAGAGAAGTTTGCTGAGTTCAAGGTGCATCAGAGAAGGCAGACACTCTCGACCTTTATAAAAATGTGGTGTCATAAATACATACATAACTAAACAAAATGTGTGTTTCTTATTTAAAATGTTTTTCAAATGCCATATTCCATTATTGTGACGTTGGGAAAATTAATTCCCAGTGTTCCAACCATCATTTTGTGAATGGCAATAAATCAGCAGCATTATTGGCAACTTAGTGATTTTGTCGCTATATTTAGCAAATTGCCCCCCCCCATAAGCCTATAGTAAAATCATCTTTAAACTGGTCTTTCAAAGAGCTATAAGCAGTGATGTCAGTAACACGTTACTTAGTAATGCGTTACTCTAATCTTACCACTTTTTTCGGTAACGAGTAATATAACGCGCTACTATTTCCAGTCCAGTAATCAGATTAAAGTTACTTATCCAAATAACTGTGCGTTACTATTGTTATTTTCCCTAGTAAAAAAATATATTTTTGCTTTCTTCTTGGCTCAGTTCTACTTTTGCGTCTGAACATAGCGTTCGACTCCACATGCTACGCGCGAGCATGTTTTACACGTTGTTTTGTGCAGTGGCCTCCCGTAACGATGTGTGGTAGTATAAAGAAACACCCCTCAAAAACAGGGGAAGGAACATTTACCTGAAGAATTTTAATGTTGCTTTGTGTTCCACGTTTGAAAAGTGCTGGAATTTTGACTAACGTCGCCTACTTTAAAATGCTTGAAATTGTAATGGTATTTCGTTTCACAAGCTGTCTGACTGAACAGTTCGCTTGTATTACGTTTACAAATAGATGTACAAATAATACCGTGCAGCTACACAAATGTAATATCAGGAGATACTGTAGCGATTACTACTGCTCACGGCGAGTCTTGCCCTTTAAGTGATTAGGTGACACTGGGGGGGCGCCTGCACGCGCCAGGGTTGCGTTATCAATAAAGTTTCCCTCCTCTGGATTTTTGGATTAAGCAGTTTCTGCCTCGGTTACCGAACCTGCTTCAATACATTGTTACTGTTAAAAATGCACTTCCAATAAAGTGAGTATTGGAAAAATTAATTTTGCTGCTGAATGTAACTACTAAAGTAACTTGTAATCTAACGTAGTTACTTTGAAAATCAATTAATCAGTAACGTAACTAAGTTACTTTTAAAATGAGTAATCAGTAATCAGCAATCGGATTACTTATTCAAGGTAACTTAGCCATCACTGGCTATAAGAAAATAAAACATAGAAAATATCCAGCCTGCTACACATTTAATTCCTGGAGTGCAGTTTACACTGCTAACCAGAAATAACAATATGGCTCCAACCGGGGCGGACTGGGGAGAAACAGTGGCCCGGGAGTTCCTGGCAGACTGGCCCACTATATATATGAGTAACCTCTGCAGCTTTTCTTTTTTTTCTCTTTCTCTCTCAGCTTTTCAGCGCCACCTTTACATTTCGTAGTTTGTTTAGACCCTGGCTTAGGGCGTACTCACACTAGGCACGGTTTGCTGGTTCCGTGCTGGGGCCCGGTTATCCCCCCTCCCCACTCCCCCTCTGGCCTGCACTCACACTCGCTTCAGCAACCCGGCCCGAGCACGCTTACGTCATCACAACGCCGCTTTATTTGGAAAAAAAGCGCGCTCGCACAACACTATGGAGTTCACGATTCTCTTTTTATTGTATTTTTGGAGTCGTTTTGGGAGTGCAGAAACACGCAGGGTTCGTACGGTCATGAAAAACCTGGAAAAGTTATGGAATTTGAAAATAGCAATTTCCAGGCCTGGATAAGTTTTGGAAAAACAAAAAATACTCAAATGTTTTGGAAAAGTCATGGAAATTAGCTTGACACAATAAATATATGTCGTTCCGATAACCGGAAGAAAAAATAAACATATATAATATAGCCATGTTTTTTCTTTGTGCGGACCACTAACGTAACTTCACAGGTTAGTTCGCTGCGTTAGCGTTGGACTCCAAGCGGAGCTGTAGATTGTACTTTGATGACGTGTAAATCAGCGTAATGCTGGTAAATGCCGATTCAACTATGGCTGCTTCAGTTGGACAAATACAAGCTATGGCTTGAGAAAGACAAGGACACGGGGCATGCAAAATGTGCACTGTGTGGTTAACCAACTGGCTAACGTTGGGGTTAGAGACTGAAAAGTCCGACGCAAAGCAGTTTTCGTTGTTAAGCGCGAATCTAGATTTAGACACGCCTTGATCGTAAACACAGAATAGAAAAAAACTAACAATGTTCTCGTGCGTACAGCGTGAGAAAGAGCGACCGCGTTGCCGAGATGGACTGCGGTGGAGGCTGCGCAGCTTCAGCTTATCGTACACAACACTACACAACACAACACTCCACTACACTCCACAGAGCTGCCACTGCACCTCCACGCACCGCGCGAAATTAAGAAAAGTCGGTCGTAACTCCGTCCGTCGTTAACCAGACCCGTCGGTAAAAGGGAACTCACCGGCTTTTAGCCCGGATACGGCTTATAGCTACAAAATTTTCCATAAAAAAAAACTTAGATGCGGCTTATATTGATATTGAAAATACGGTAAATGTTTATTTTTTCAATTAAACCATGTGTCTTTTCATTAATTGATGATATACTGTGGAATTTTAGCCTGGATTTTTTCTTATTTTTTGTGTCTACACATATGTTTAGAGAATGTACAGTCATTGAAATTTGTCTGAAAGTCATGGAAAAGTCATGGAAAAGTCATGGAAATTAGTTGTCAAAAAAGTGTATGAACCCTGAACACGGTGCAAGCACAGATTTATCGATAATTTAACACGATTGTCTGCTAATCGCTTTGCCGCTATGACTGTTTAACGTGAGCGTCGCATCACTGATGTCATGTTTGAGTTCCAGCGAAATGAACCAATCAGATGAGGCACCAAGCAGGCCCAGGCACGGATAGCGCTCACACTAGAAGCGAACCGTGCCCGAGTCCACATGAATCGTGCCCTGGCCCACCTCTTCAAGGCCCGAGCACGGTTAACTGATCCGGGCCCGGGCACGGTTGGAGCGCTCACACTAGCCAAACGAACCATGCTTCGGCAGGCAACCGTGCCCGGGCCCGGATCACAGAGCCTAGTGTGAGTACGCCCTTAGACTGCTCCATCTTTACAATGTGGACTTATTTTTTCATGTTTCAGTAGTGTAAACCGTTTCACGGAGGGATCACATGATGAATTAGACCCTCAGCAGTGTCAGTGTGCAACTAGCGTCTCTCTCTTGACTTGTCACTTGTGGGATACAAACAGGGAGATATAATTAATGTGGCATTAGTATGGACAACGCTTTTCCAGTTCGTGACTACTTGTATTAATAATTGACACAGCTGCTGTTTTCGTAGTCCGGCCCGAAATTTCTGGGACAAACAGTCCAACTCGTTCATGTGTTTACAGGCTCAGTCCGCGGCCGCGCGCTGAGCAGGTTAGTCTGACTGGAGCGGGGGAGGTAATAGGGACCATTAAACAGCAGCGTGACTACGGGCCGGGGCCGCAGTGCGCGGCAATGGCTCCTCCACGGGCTGAGTTAAACCACCGGCGGCCCACTAACCCACTGGCCCACCGGGGAAATCCCCAGTAGTAATGTATGCCAGTCTGCCCCTGGCTCCAACCACTGGAACCCATACAAACATGACAGCTCCATGCTTTTGATGGAGACACATATTTTACATTAGTTAGCAGTTTACTGATCTACAGTACTTAGTAAACCAATGCTTAATGTTGAAGGGATTCATGTTCCTCCCCTTTATATCTTGTATGCTTGTTTCATTTCTGCTTTTGTCTGAGGGTGTTTTATCACATTTGATATTTATACTGAAGGTTTATGTTTAGTTCGTCTGTAATTTTTCTGAATGTATCTGTGGCTATTTTCTGTGTCACTCACGATGCAATGTGCAGCTACTGCTGAGAAAGTGTGCACAAAGGTTTTAGTAGTTTTCTGAAGATTCAGAAGTTTAATACATACTATCATTTTTATTAACCAAAGCTTTGGACAAAACAAAATCTTTAAAAAAATTACAAGCATGTTTTTACCTAAAACAAACACATCAACAATGTTAACAATTTATACAATTAATACATGTAATAACTAAATTCAATTACAACAAAAAGGTAAGAAGTTCTGAAAACCTTGTTTTACCATAGACTAAATGTTCCACTGTAGTATGAGTAAGTGGAGAGAGACAAACGATGCCACGTTTAATTAAGAGAATAAAGGAGGTGTGATTACAGCAGAGGGGAGACACACAGGACTCTCATCAGTGAGGAGGCGTCACAGACCATCGATGTGAAACACTGAACTCAGGACCCTGTGGAGTTTAAACAGTTTGAAATGAGACACAGGTGCAAATAATAATGAGTGAACTGGTGATTGTGGGCTGGAGTTGGAAGGGGATGTGATTGGTGTGTGAGACCTGGCGGGGTTCAGGTGACAGTTAGATGTCAACTTAAGCACACTGACTACTACTGCAGGCTTGGAACTGTGTGAGATCCTGAGGGAGATATTTTGTAAGTTGATGTCATTCCATGGTTGTCACTCATATTCATCATTAAGGTGATTTTCAAATCAACTTAAATTCAAATGAGGATCTCCTGAATAAAGTTCACAGGCCAGCTGAAGTCACTGAAGTCATTGTGCAGTATCAATAAGGCCCCGCCCCCATCAGGTCATGTGATGGGTGTTAAACATTTTGAGAGCAGCGTGGTAAAAACAAACTACACCTCATAACTGCCCTGCTCTCTTATATTCACATCTGACGGCCTTATAAGCATTTTTAATATTTTGACAACAAATCTGATACCTTACAGATCCCCAAAGAGTTAAAATTAAAATGATGTAATAATTGGAAATTAAGTTAAATTACTGGAGAAGTTGTCCAAATGAAGGATGAAGTACTTACTGTCCGCTTGGTAAACAATGATAGAACCAACATACGAGTTTTAACAGTTAGCAACAGAAGTGTAGATGATGTCATCATGAGCATCTGGAGGCTGCTGAAACAGGGGAGAGATTAAGGATGAGTAGAAGAAGCTTTATACTGTGACGTCGGGACAGAAGCAGTAGGGGGCAGGGGCTGAGAATGACCGGTTTTATTATCCATGATAAGAAACCAACAGAAAAACTCAGGCCACAAAGCAGAAAAAATACACAAACAAAACAGAAAAGGTGCAAAAGAGAAGCCAATGGAAACGGACAGTCCAGCAGACAGAGAGGCGATGGTGCAGGCTGAAGGCGCAGCACTGGACAGCACGACCTGTGGGAATAAACACAGCCCTGAACTGATTAGATGCAGGTGTCAGTATTCAGGGGGTTGGATGGAAGGAGTGTCCTGGTATGAGAGGGTGTGCTCTGTGTGGTTGTGGGCGTGCATGTGCGACATATACGTCATTCTTACAAACAACTAAAGCCAGTTTATACTGTACTGTTAGCTATCACACACAAACAAATAATGATGCATCTCATCAGACCCTCTAAACAAGGAGAAAACAACAACAACAATAATAATATTAATATGTTTGTGTTAATGATTGTTTCAGAATAATCAAACCTTCTCCAAGCTCCTTTGTTTTGACTTCTTTGACTTGAAACCAATTGAACTGTACAGCACCGTATCATCAGACTGAAAGAGCAGGAGAGAATTTTAAGCATTTTAAGAAGGAATTCAGAACATCTTGTTTTTCAGCTAATCAGTACAATGACTGGGATCACACATGAAGTTCAGTACTAACCGTGGAGGCTGCAGTGTGTGTGTCTGTCTCTGCAGAGCCGGCTGACCTTGGTACTTCTGGATGTAATTGAAGTGATAGATAATATCAGTTAGTTAATAGCCAGTTAACTAACTTAACTAGGTTATCTACATTCCCCAGCTATTTTAGAAACATTTATTGTGATAAGTGATACTAGACACTACAGGTACTATGTTGCTTTGTTTAACTCAAATAATTTGAATTCAAGGTGTGAGTGGTCAGTTTTGGCCAAAGGACATTTGCTTTGCTGTACATTTTCAATTACAGTCCAGTCTACACTGACACTCAAGCAACACTCTTAAAAACCCTCACATCCATCCTGTGACTGTCTCATGACTGACCAGGGCTGTTTACAGTGAAGTGATGACTAAATAACTAAAATCAAAGCTGCCTTTCAGGATGTTTTAAAGTGTTTTAATAGCAATAGCTTCAAAGGTCGTACCCACGTGAGGGACACTTACTAAATTTCCTTATTGACATACAAATGCTAGAAACCAGAACGGTCAGCAGCAGAAGTCCCACCCCCATCAGACTCCAAATGACTGTGATCTTTTTGTCCCTGTAGAGGGGACATATTTGTTAGTATAAGTCATTTCTTACTAAATGAGTCAGAAGAGTGTAAATAGAGATTTTATATCCTGTATTTTACATCACTGTGGAGTGTAACCAGTGATGGACAGTACATTTATCTGGTCCATAGAAGTGTTTTGGCACATCAATAAATGTATGTTGTTATGGACACTGGAAAGATCTGTAGAAGTGATTAGCAATGAATCATCATTTACTTGTTTTCCTGGGTTTGTTCTTTGTTTTCAGTTGTATTCCTGTGAGTTATAGCTGTAGAAGAACATGTGAAACTGTCAGATAAAATATGGTGTTATGGTGTTAACCAGATAGTAGACAAGAAAGTGTGAGATTGTTAACCAGAAATCTAAAACAAACTCTTGCGGAACTGACAAAACATATTCTTGCTGAAACAGCAGTGTTTTAGACTACTCTAGTGTTGTAGTGTTGTAGAAACTCATTCTCAGATATTTACAGAAAAGCATAAAAATATGGAGTGAGTAACAGACAGGAAAAGAAAAGTATTTTAAACAAGGAACAAAATGTAATGGTGGGTTCCAACACTACTGCTAATCAGGCTAGATGAGTTACACCTGCTCTGTGGCCCTTATAAGCAGCTCACTGTAAGACACTTATTGATGAAAGGTTGGTTGGTGTTCTGGCGTACGGATCAGCTGGTAACTACTGGTAGAGGTTTTGGGACCTGCTCTCTTTGTTTCTTTTCTTTTCTCCTCTCGAGTGCTTCTCTCTCCTCTCGGGTAGTACCTCCTCCATCTTTTATTTTGTTGAAAATAAAAAGACAAGTTTGTGTACTTTCCTTGTGTTCCCCTTTTTGGCTACTACTTTTGTTGGGAAGTGTGTTTCTGTTTCTGTGTTTTTCCCCTGCCATCCTTTGCCCCCCCCCCCCCCCCCCCCCCCCTTTTTCCCTTTTGTTCCTTTTGTTTTCAAGCTGTGTCATCTGGTTTCTTGGTTCTGTGGTCAAGGTTCTGGTTTACCTACGTGGTGACCTGGGTTCTCTTCCTCCTATGGCTTTCACTCGCTCACAGCTATAAGGTAACTCAGAAATTGGGTCCTACCCACCTAACCCCTGAGGTGTCTCACCCAGTTAACCTCTGGCTAATCAGGTGTCACCTCTGGTTAATTAGCATAGTGATCCTGGTTTAATTCACACCTCTGGTGAGCTACAATGTTACACATGATATGGATGTTTGCATTTGGACACTATAAACTACCACATTAGTAAATGCATCAGATGCAACACATAACATAGCAGTTCCACTTTGAGCCAGGCTCACGGTTAATCATGTGATGTTGTTTTCTTCAGTACAATATAGAAAAGTGATGATTAAATTTACATGCTGTGATCACTGCTAGAAACTGCAGTCACAGATATTGTTTAATACAACTAACAAATGTATTTTATAATGGCAAAATTCTCATTTAAATGATTTAGCTCATCTGCTGCTACCAGAAGTGTCCAGTGTGAGGGAGGTGTGTTCAAAATCTAAAAATGAGAGAAGGTCAATTTAGATCACCTGATGATTTCTAACAAAACTTGTAATACAACGCTGCTTACATGTCAGTAGTCTTATGCACCTGTTTGCAATGTTGTCAATATTAGAATGACTAGTTATATTTGTTGTTTTTACAGTGCTTACATGTATTTCACAATATAGTAACTGCACTGTCAAAATATGAAATATGAAAATATGAAAGAGTCAAACTGACTCACTTCTACTCTTTCACACTGGGACCAAATCTAGTATTACACCACAAGCACAGGATTAGTTATTCTGTCTCTCGTCAGTGCTGTCGTGGTTTAAATATGCACCGACATATAGTTTCACCATTTAAAACACAAAGGTACATGTAAACATACCTGTGAGTGCATCAGTTAAATTGAGGTGAAGAGGAACCTGTACATCTCCAACAGAGCACCAGTACCAGCCAGCATCACTCTTCTTCAGTCCAGTCATCACCACCGTGAAGTTTGTTTTCCCATCATCAGTGATTTGTACTGCTGAATTCTGGGATGTGTGAGTCCTCCCCACTGTGTAGCAGCTCCAGTCTGTAGATCTGCACCACTGCTTCTGTTTATTCTGATATGCAGCACTGTAGAGACACTGGACACTGACGCTGCTCCCCTCCTCTCCACTCACTCTGCTCCCCAACACAGACACCGCAGGAGCTGAACAAACACATATAAATACAGCAGTGTAAACATGTCCTCCACCATAAGAAACATCTGATAGAAGCCTTACAAACAGTCTGCAAGTCTGTATTTAATACAGAGAGATTTCTTACCTGCACTAACTGTCAGATACAAATAATCCTTATCATCCGGATTATATTTATCACCAATTTCAGCAGCACACCAGTACCATCCAGAGTGATCAGTGTTCAGTCTGTTCAGTTCCACAGTAAACATATTGTGGGTTGGATGATCAATAATTGATATGCGTCCATGTGTGTTTGCATAAGCTACTATGGTGCAAGAGGACCAATAGTATCCATGACACCAGTATTTGTTGTTTGATTTATAGGATTCATCATAAAAACATGGAATAGTGACAGAATCTCCACTTTTTACAGCAATGTGCTTCAGCGTCCTCATGTTCTCTGAGTCTGCAGATAGACACACACACACACACACACACACACACACACACACACACACACACACACACACACACTGCTTTACAAAGATCACTGTCTGTATCTCAGTACTGAACAGGTAGGATGTATGTCCAATGTTAAAGTGAAGATCAGTTCAGAGATTTCTGGAGCCACACTGCACTCTGAAATAGGTACCAGTTAAATAAAGGACCAGTTACACTCATGAAACTGAAGACCACACAGGTGGTTCATAGGAGTGAACCAGCGCTGATCTTACCTGAGATGCAGAGGAGAAATACAAAGACAACGACAGAATCCATGAGAGAGTAACAGCACATGTAACAGTTGCTGCAGGACACAAATGACAAACACACTTCCTGCATCAGACAATTGGTCTGAGTGATGTGCTTGTTTGTCTCACATTTTTACATCTCTTCTGCTATTTCACTAATTCACTAAAAATGATGAAAGACAAAAATAAAGAAAACGAGCAATTTATGAAAGTTTGGGTCAATTTGGTTTTTATTAATAAGGAGAACATTATTTTCTCATTATTTCCTCTCTCAATAATTGTTGTATGTATAGAACCTTTAAAAATAAGCTTACAAAGTTCTTTAGATGATGATGATGATATTAACACTAATGATATTAAAAATAGTAAGAGTAGAACAGGAAGAGTAGAACAAATGGAAGACCAACAGGACTGTGAAAGACATGAAACAGTTCTGTTGTGTACTGTGTGTGAATTATGTTGGGTGGTGTGTGATTGCCAGTGTAACCACATGTCTTTACTGGACACAGTGGTGCTGGTTGTCAGTCTAATATGGGTACGATTGCAGAATGAGGCTGTAACCTGCAGGAGGAGGTTTTCCCAGAGTGCATCACACTGCTCTACTTCAGACTCGCTGCAAATGAAGCGTTGTGGCCTAAAGACAAGACACTGGCTGTCCAATGAGACAATCACACAGTCCTCTGAACCACCGAATGCATCCACAGTTACCAGAATGCACAGGAAACAACCAATCACATCACACAATGTTGAATAAAACTATTTATTTGGTCATCAGTACAGGTTCAGCTCATCAGCTTTTCACAGCAGGTGTGTGTTACTCCTCTCTCCTCCTCTCTGTTATTCACTTCCTCTAATGTAGGAGACGACTCTTTAATGTGCACTATCACACCTGTTCTGCAATGTCCAACATCACCACGTGTGATGTGACAGAGTAAACGCACAACTGCATAAGAAAGTGAAGCGCGCGTCTTTGACCACAAATAACATCACAGATTCTTGTCCTTCTATTTGCAGTTTTGAAAAATTTTTAATATTTTTGTTTCATTATTTTTGATTTTCTTCATTATTTTTCTCTTACTGGGAAAAGTTTTGCACACAGAAGTGACAGAGCGATAAGCTGGTTCCTTCAGACCAGCGTGATCATTAGCTGTGAGGAGGTGCGTTAGTACTCCTGTGTGACGTATACTACGTGTACTACCACCAGATGGCGCCAGATCTCCACAATGCTTTATTATGACGTGCTGCCCTGTAGAGATTGTGAACAATATCTTTACCTCCATTCTCACCTCTCACTCCGCTCTCCTTCACAGAAAGGTAGACATCTAAATAAATGAATTTAAAACAATGATCCACAATAACATAGAACAGTAATATTGTAATAAACCAAGTAGTAGATCTGTAAGAGCCATATGTTTGTATTTACACATGTGTGATTTTGATGACTAACATTGATTTACTTTGTAAATTTAACACACTCCTATTTGTTAGACATAGTATGGCCCGATCCATATGACGTAGGTTAGATTGGTAGTTTTTGGGAAGATGGATTCGGGTGGAAATAAGGATGACCTAGGAGCATGGATTAACATAGTTTTGACCATGCTATTTGAGTTATAAGAATAAAGAAAGGAATGAAATGTCAGAATTTCAATAGATTTTTTTTTTTATTGAAGCTCAATCTTGGCACGTGTTCTTTCTTTTGCTCTAGTGCTTATTATTATTGTTCTGCCTTCGACCTCATCTCATGCCGTAGCTTAGTATGGTACATGTAAATTGTATGGTGAATACCGCCTCCTAGTGGACTTTTACGCGGTTTTGCGCCTTCAGCAGAAAACTACGTCCTGCGCAATTCCCGACTAGTTTTTCTGTTGGTGTAAATTCTGAACGGCCACGGATTTCAGCTCTCCTGCCTCCGTGTATTTTCACACTTGCGCCTTGGACATTATTTGTCTGTAAGTAATCCTTATATGTTAGTTAGCAAAATTATATGGATATTTGGTTGTTTATTTCGACTTATTTCGCTCGAGAGATAATGTTTACTTACCCGCAGTGTTGGCTAGTCAGATCTACCTAGCTAAGCTGGGTCTCGTTTTGTGTAGACAGAAAATAGATCGTTTTGATTGTGTTGTGGATTTGTTTTATGATTCACGTATGTTTATTTCATATCTTATCTACAGTTTTACAGTGAAAGTGAAATTGCAAGTGCGAGTGAGCGAGTAAAGAAGTGTAAAAGAAGAAAATAAAAGGACAAAATACACTCCAACTTGTCTTCTCTTAAACTGTTCGCTAGCTGTCTAGTTCTGCACCAGTAACGCAGCCCGAGGACAGAAAAAATATTATTATTATAGTGCTTAGTATTGATGTTCGCGGATGCTAATTCCATCAACCTTACAAGATATATCCATCCATTATCTTCACGTCGGGGTCACGGGGGTGGGGGGTGGGTTGGGGGTTATCTGGTTGGGTGGGTATCCTCCTAGAGTATCAAGCAGGGGTTCAGTCTGTATGGGTGCATCTCCCCTGATTATACTGACAGTTCTGCTGTCCTTGTACAGTTACAGTATGCAGTGAACACAGAAAATTAGTCTTTGTCATTTTTAAAGCATAAAAACACCAAAGGCAATGTTCTGAATGTTCATTAGGCATTAACCTTGGGCATGACTCTTACATCTAACATCAGGACAGGACACGAATTATACAAACATAAGACATGTTAAGACATCAGAGCATCTCTATCTATGAACATAAGATGAACTGTCTATTATGTTTGATGGAATTACATATGATGCTGCAGTAGGTGTGTGTGTGTGTGTGTGTGTGTGTGCGCATCTCACCCTCTCTCATGCTCTGCCTCAGTCAATCAAATCTCAAAAAAGTTGATTCTTGGACTCTAATTTGTCTCTAGTTCTGTCTCTAATCTTGAGTCCCTATTAAAATGCTGGAGACTCGTGGAACCAGTGGCGGAGCCAAAGGGGGGGCAGGGGGGGCAGTTGCCACCCCCAACAGAGTCCTTGCCACCCCTAGTGCCACCCCACTGGAAATGGTAATTTTAAGAGAAAATATGTTTCCTTTCGTTCATCATTTGTATATGGACCCCTCTGATAAAGCCTTGGTCACCCTTTGGCCACCCCTTGAAAAAAAGTCTAGCTCCACCACTGCCTGGAACCTCTCGAAAAAGAGGAATGTCTGCAAACTTGACTCTGGAATTTCAACTTCCATTAAAACTAAATGACAACAACATCAGTAATGATGATAATGGATATTTATTCATACAGCACACATTCACATTCACTATAGTGAGTAGAACAAAAAACATGACGGTGTTGAAATACATGAAGAGCAGATTGTCAGACGAGAGAAGTGAGACCATTATCTCATGTAAACTATTAGTTTTATAATGTTTCTGTCACAGTGGGGAGGCCGGGTCGCCACCAGAGGGCGCGTGTCTCAGCTCACACTGCTTCACAACACACACCCCCGAGCACCAAACCACTCCCTCGGTCCCAATCACCAGAATACTAGCACCTGTTCCCTATTATGTTGTGTGTGAAATGCAGAACTCCACAACATCTCTGAAACATAAAACAAATAATCAGTGAATCACAAAGGATCGAACTGCTGAGATGTCACAACACATCACTTCCTGTGAACCTTATCTTCAGTCTAAAAACAAAATGGCAGATTATTAAATTTTAGCCCTGTCAAAGTTAAATTAACTTTGTTCAAGTCCTTTTTTGTACATCATGTGTTTATACATCCAATGATTGGATATCTGACACCCACTTTCCTTCAACACATATGAAGCTAATACGGTTTTTAATAAAGAATTGGAGTTTTGTAAAGAGTCAGATGACCACTACAATCACAGAGCTTTTGTGACGGGCAGGGATGCGAATGAAAAAGGAAGCAATCACGCCAAGTCTCAGGGAAAAAAAGAGGGTTTAATGTATAACAAAAACTTGTGACTCAATCCAAATTAAGAATATAATAACCAGCAGTCAACTGGTACAAAGACAAGACATATATAGACAAACAAATGACCGTCAGGTGAGGTGGATCATAGGCCCCGCCCACCTGAGGGATGACCACAAAGCAACAACAAGACAACTGCCGCTGTATATGGGGGTGATGACCAGTAGGGGGCCCGCTGTATTGTGACAGCTTTCACCATCACTGTAATGTTTAATTACACACTACTCAGCACAGCCTGCAGTAACAAAGATTTGCCTCAGGAGAACCTTCTCCATTCTCTTCAGGAAGTTCTCACATAAAAATAATTTGGGTTTGTTGCACTCACGTGGGTTTGTTATTGTCAGACAGTCCAGTGTCTCTTGTGTTACAACCTAAAGAATCATGGGAATATGAATATTGTGTTTTGCTTTAACCCCCTCAGAACTCAGAACATAGCAGAACCATATCTGTTCCTACACTGTTTCTATGAGGGCTGTTCAGTAATCTCAGTCATTACATAAATGTCTCCTATATGGAGAGCAGACAGGATTCAGTCATGTGTTCCTCAAGGAACATTCACTTTTCCTCCACCTGCGTTATCACAGGTAGGACCCACAGCTTTATTATACCAAAACAACAAGAAGAAACAACATAAAGGTGTGTATTCTGTAGGAGATGAGGAGACATTCCTGACTGCAGCTAGACTGTAATGGAATGGTGTGTTTTAATAGCTTTAGAAAGCCTGGTAATGTGTGAAATGTTTGTAAAGATTGGGAAACTTATAGATTTAACCTCTGGAGCACCAATTCAACTACTTTACACTACTACAACTACTTTTTTTTGCATTGTTTGGTCTGAAAGCATGCTGAAAATCTTATGTGAAATGGTCTCCCTCATGTAGGTTTTGACAATTTTCAGGAATTTAATTCACAGTTGTCACCACAGTGAGAAAAGAAATAAGCAAAGTGATCTTAGGAACACAGTCTGGCCCCGCCTTCACCTGTCAATCATGTTTTCATTTGCCATGTGCTCAGTGTTTTAATTCCAGTTGTCACACCTCCTGGTTTAGTCCTCTGCCTCTGGTTATTAGTTACACCTGTGTCTAGTTCCTCGTTAGTCTTGTGAATATATATCCTTTGTTCCTTGCTGGTCATTGTCCATAGCTCAGTCTTACAGCCTTCGTGGTATGTTCATTGTTTGTTTCTGTTATCTTTAGATTGTGTTTTTGTAAGCTTGTTTGTTATATGTTTTGTTCAATGTGTCTCTGCCTGTTATACATGTTGGCAAATTGACCCTGGACCATTCTATACTGGTATCTGACTATGATACTGGACTTGCCCATAATAAATCTCATTCTACTCAGTGATTCACTGTAATCACATCCCTGTAGCCTTTTCCTGTGTTCAAACTGTGCTCATTGTAAATGGTATTTTCACATTCAGTATTTTAGGATCAACTGTAGAATCAAGTGTTACATGTAAACAGCAAATTGACGATGACACAGGAAGCTTTGTGCTGCCTTCTCAAATTAGAAATGTGATGACATTTGAGTTTAAAATAAGTCATTGAAATAGTTAACATGGTTGTTGTAGTAATAGATATCGAACATAGCAGAAAAAAACATTACCTGGCTACATAAATTATAGATAAATAAATATTGATTGTATTTGGAGTGGTCTGTGGAGTCGTCTTTCTGATGCTGGTTTTCTTGTTAATAAGATTCTCTGACTGTGTCACTGCAGAACACAAACAGCAAATTAGAGTAAAACCCACATGTGTATGGAAAAGATTCCATGCCAAATCGAAATGTAATCGCTACTAGACAAAAATGGAAATGCAATCCACAAAATGCATTGCTTTTCCATACAAACATGCAGAATACGTGCCACAATGAAATGCAAAGGCACTATTACATTACGTTTCAATGCACTTTATCTCCTTATTGAAAAACAATACACAAGAATTACCATTCAAAACCAAAATGCTGAATTTGTGCCAGAATTGAATATAATACAGCTCGAAATGTAATCACGGCACCGAGGTATTGCTTTTCACCGTACGGTATTTCTGACATAAATGTCTCCTTTAAATGTAATGATCACGAGATTGATTTAAACACTGATGTGATGAAAACATGCCACAATGAAAAGTAAAAGCTCCAGTGTGTGTGGATTTGTATTTAAAGAAAGAAACGCTGAATTCGTGCCAGAAGCCACCTTGAAATGCAATCGACTGAATGTCATTGTATTCCACTGTGTGTCTGCGAAGCTGTAATCGTGCCAGTATGAAATCTAATCACTGTCCAATAGGAACGCTCGCCTGCATTTGGGGCGGGGCTTAGACTCCAGTCAGAAGCAATCACTCATAGTTGGACTTGAAAGCAGCAGAAATGTCTTTTCACGACAGAATAAATGAGGAAATAAACAGTCTAATTGGACAAATTGAGGCTGGTGCAGTTACAGACGACTACGTGCTTAACTTAATTAAGCTGAAGGCGCTGGACAATATTGAAAATGGACCTTGAAAGTGTCGTACATGTGCTTGAATTCCACCTTGTAAAGGTGGATGAACCCTGCAAACAGAGCTGAAGAGCGGAACGCGACCTCGACCCGCCACAGCGGAGCCCCCGCGATTGCTACCCGTATTTTCCAGATTATAAACGGCTACTTATTCCCTCACGCTTTGAACCATGCGACTTATAATGAGGTGTGGCTTTTCTGCAGATGTTTCTTCACCCGTCTGGGGTGGAACAGAAAGTTAATCAGGTGGTAGGACAAAGTTGTAAATCAAAGAAGAAAGTACTCATTTTCATTTAACACATGCAAGCAGCAGGCACGACGGAGAATTTTTTTAAACGAACCTGTTGTGCCGAATTCAGAGTACCCTCGTTTGCACACGCATAAAAACACTACAGATGATATTCCGGAGTTACAGTGATTTTAACTTAGTTCATTGAGCACTCTAGTTTTGTCCTAACTAGATATTTAGACATAATACTGCTGTAATACTGCAAAGTCGTGGTCAGAGGTGAACTTCGTATCCATGAGAAAGTGAAGTTTGTAAGAATGTTCCCATTGTAAGATCAGTATGTGTTGGTGTACAGCAGGGATGTCAAAGTCAAATACACAGAGGGCCAAAAAAACAAATTTGCTACAAGCCGAGGGCCGGACTGGTTCAATGTTTATTAAAACATATTGTGGCAAAGCCAAGAAGGAGGTCGGATGCGGGTAGCTCATTTTCATGTAGTTTATTTAGAAACCAACAGTGCAGTCTTTTTGCTCTTTTAGCTGCACTGAGGACGCACCAAGTACACACATACACTTACTGACTCGTCAGAGACGGTGAGCCCGAACGTATGACTCGCAGAGCATCATGGGAGTCGTGAATACTCCGCCTCTTTAACTACACCCACCCAACACAGAACAACAACAATAACAAACCCTTGCGACGCTACAATATTAAAATGATTGCACATAGCCTATTGAACCAAGACCTAACACAGTGTATATTATTTAATGCTTAAATGAATAAAGCAATATTTTCTTATGGATCTGTCAGTAATTTCAAGTGAAAATATTTTTCAACAAGCAAACATGAATAAAGTAATAAAGGTTTGAAAAGTGCTGGAATTTAAGCTAAAGTACTTGAAAATGCTTGAAATTGTAACTACTTCGTTTCACAACAAATAGCTATCTGACTGAACAGTTCTCTTTTATTACATTAACAAATACGAGCCTCTTGTAATTCCAGGACGAAACATGAGAGAACGTGAAGACGTTAAGATTGGGCGTTTTGAAAATAAACAACCATTAAATAATGTGAATAAAAAGCTAATTATTTAGAATCATTTCGAGTATATGTATAAATATTTAACTTAATTAAGTTTAACGTGCTGGGAAATATTGAAATGGACCTTGAAAGTGACGTACAAGTGCTTGAATTCCACCTTATAAAGGTGTATGAACCCTGCAAACATGACTTTGTTCATTGCGCTGAGGCGCGGCGCGCAAAGTACAAAATTCGAGAGACGCACGACCTCGCGAATCGACAGCGCGCGAGATGCTCGCGCACTAGCTGAGCCACTGTGATTACGTTATTTTCGCCGCGCTGACCCTCGCTGCTTGTGCGCGCTGCAGTGACTTCGCGGGCTACCGTTGCATTGTGGGGAATGTAGTGTTTGTGCGTGCAAAACACCAGCGGGCGGCTGTGGCCTGCGGGCCGGTTCTAACAGTAATTAAATATCATCCAGGGGGCCATAGATAATCAATTCACGGGCCGGATCTGGCCCGCGGGCCTTGACTTTGACATATGTGGTGTACAGGAATGGTCTCTCTGATGCTGGCTCTCCCTGTCGGGTGCCTCTGTCAGTATGAGGAGAGATTAAGCAGCTTGATGCATGAAATCTCAAATCAACACAGTAATATCAAACACTGTGTGATTATGGTCACAACACTATCTGTTCTGGTACCTGGAGTGGTGTGTGGATTGATATTTCTGATGCTGGATTTTCTATTGTCAGGTGTCATTTTCACAGCTATTATCACTATAAGGAAAGAATGAACAACTTCATCTTTCAGACACATTCTGGAATCAGAATAGAGAACATTTTTCAGTAAGATGTGGTCTGGTTGCTACGTCTGTTCTCCATAAAAAGTTGTTGTTTTGTCTCTAGGCACTGTTGTGATGTCGTAAAGGTTCCCTGACATCATTTTCCCATTTAATTAATTACATAAACAGTACATGCAAACATACCTGTGAGTAAATCTGTGACTGTGAGGTGAACAGGAACCTGTACATCTCCAACAGAGCACCAGTACCAGCCAGAATCACTCTTCTTCAGTCCAGTCATCTCCACCGTGAAGGATGTGTTCCCATCATCCCTGATCCACACTGCTGAATTCTGGGATGTGTAAGTCCTCCCCACTGTGTAGCAGCTCCAGTCTGTAGATCTACACCACTGCTTCTGTTTATTCCAATATGCAGCACTGTGGAGACACTGGACACTGACGCTGCTCCCGTCCTCTCCACTCACTCTGCTCCTGTTCACTGACACCCTAGGAGCTGAACAAACACATATAAATACAGCAGTGTAAACATGTCCTCCACCATAAGAAACATCTGATAGAAGCCTTACAAACAGTCAGCAAGTCAATATCTAATACAGAGAGATTTCTTACCTGCACTAACTGTCAGATACAAATAATCCTTATCATCCGGATTATTTTTACCACCAATTTCAGCAGCACACCAGAACCATCCAGAGTGATTGGTGTTCAGTCTGTTCAGTTCCACAGTGAACATATTGTGGGTTGGATGATCAATAACTGATGTGCTTCCATGTGTGTTTGCATAAGCTACTAAGGTGCAAGAGGACCAATAGTATCCATGACACCAGTATTTCTTGTTTGATTTATAGGATTCATCATAAAAACATGGAATAGTGACAGAATCTCCACTTTTTACAGCAACATGTTTCAGCGTCCTCATGCACTCTGAGTCTGCAGATACACACACACACACACACACACACACACACACACACACACACACACACACACACACACACAGCTTTACAAATATCACTGTCTGTATCTCAGTACTGAGCAGGTAGGATTTATGTCCAATGTTAAAGTGAAGATCAGTTCAGAGCTGTCTGGAGCCACACTGCACTCTGAAATAGGTCAGCTAATAAAGGACCTGAAGACCACACAGGTGGTTCATAGGAGTGAACCAGCGCTGATCTTACCTGAGATGCAGAGGAGAAACACAAAGAGAAAGACAGAATCCATGAGAGAGTAACAGCACATGTAACAGTTGCTGCAGGACACAAATGACAAACACACTTCCTGCGTCAGACACTTGGTCATGTGCTTTTTGTTCACATCATTTTTCTCACATTTTTTGCTCTCTCGTTATCATGTCTGGTCCCGCCTCCACCTGCCAGTCAGGTCATTATTTGTTTTTCTAAGTACCTCATTCCTTTTTTCATGCCTCGGTTTATCTCCTCACTGTCTTTTATTGATTTCAGGTGTTTCTAGTTTTGTTATTTATTTCCTTGTGTATCCTTCTCTTGCTGATGCTTTGTTCAGGTTAATGTTGGTGACATGAATTTCTTTTCAGCTGTCCTTGTTTATGTATCTCAGTAGTTTAAATGTAAAATGTAAAAAATAAATGTAAATGTGTCATATTTTGTCAATTGTGATTTTTCACCGCAATCGAAATTTGTCCTCCGCTTTTTACCCATCTGTGCAGTTAGAACACACACACACACACACACACTAGTGATTACTAGGGGGCTGTGGATCACATGTGCCCAGAGCGGTGGGCAGCCCTAGCCCAGCACCCGGGGAGCAGTTGGGGTTAGGTGCCTTGCTCAAGGGCACCTCAGTCATGGCCTCAGGTCTGGGAATCGAAACCACGACCCTCCAGTCACAAGACCAGTTCCCTACCACCAGGACATGACTGCCCATGGCCCATTAACTGTATCGAGTGTGAGTGAAGCAGGATGCCGAGACGAGAGAGCAGTTCCAATATCGTCGTTTTATTTACAGATAATAGCACGTTTAGCTCCAGCAAACACAACACGCAGATGAATAGACTCAACAAAGACGAGCAACAAGCATCAGCACATCAGCACATATTACATACACTCACATCCGACGAAGACGAATGGAATCATTCGTCCCAAGATCACACTGTGGCAGAAACTGTGGCAATTGCAGCGACCCCATGATCACACACTCCATTTTTGTTATTTTGTCTCTGGTCAGTGTTGTCTCTATGTAAACTTCTTCAACTTCGTGGAGAAGCTGGATGCCTTTTGCAGTGTCTCCCCAAAGCGTCATGCTGCTTTAGTTAGATTGCAGCAGTGACTGAATACACGAGGACACACTGTGGAACTTATGAGGCTGTCAGATACCTACTGGGTTTGCAGAGAACAAGCACTGAAGGCCCTTCAGAGATATATGAAAGCACAACCCTTGATGAGATCTGTGAAAGATCTGCCTAACCTGGCCCTAGGTTGACCTGGGAAAATGTACAAAAGCAATTAACTTCTCATTCATCCTCTGCATGGAAATCACCATCCTATCGTTTTAACTCACTGTTGTTGCATCAAACTTAAAATGTTTTAGAAATGTCACATTCCATTATGTAATGCATATGCCCCTGTCACAACATCCTTGACAAAATTCCTGGAGTGCAGGTTACACTGCTAACCAGAAATACCAATATTGCTCCAACTACTGAAACCCACACAAACATGACAGCTCCATGCTTTAGATGGAGAAACAGATGATGCATTAGTTAGCAGTTTACTGAACTACAGTACTCAGTAAACCAATGCTTCATGTTGAAGGGATTCTTGTTCCTCTCCTGTATATCTTCTATGCTTCTTTCATTTCTGCTTTTGTCTGAGGCTGTTTTATCACATTTGATATTAAACTGAAGGTTTATGTTTAGTTCTGTAATTTTTCTGAATGTCTCTCTGGCTGTTTTCTGTGCCACAATGCCATGTGCACAATGTACTGCTGTGAAAATGTGCACTGAGGTTTTAGTAGTTTCTGAAGATTCAGAAGTTTAATACATATAATCGTTTTTATTAACCAAAGCTTTGGACAAAACAAAATCTTCAAACAAATTACAAACATGTTTTATACCTAAAACAAACACAGCAATAATGTTAACAAGTTATATCATTAATTAATAGTAATTCCTAATTCAATTACAACAAAAATGAATAGAGAAAGAAAAACAATGCAGCGTTTAATTAATTAAGAGAGTAAAGGAGGTGTGATTACAGCAGAGGGGAGACACACTGGACTCTCATCAGTGAGGAGGCGTCTCAGACCATCAATGTGAAACACTGAACTCAGGACCCTTTGGGGTTTAAACAGTTTGAAATGAGACACGGGTGTAAATAATAATGAGTGAACTGGTGATTGTGGGCTGGAGTTGGAAGGGGACGTGATTGGTGTATGAGACCTGGCGGGGTTCAGGTGACAGTGAGATGTCAACTTAGACACATTAACTACTACTGCAGGCCTGGAACTGTGTGAGATCCTGAGGGACTTCTTGAGATTTTTTGTAAGTTGATGTCATTCCACGGTTGTCAGTCATATTCATCATTAAGCTTATTTTCCAGCAGTAATGCTTTGCTGGAAAGATTCAAATGACAATCTCCTAAGTAAAGTTCACAGGCCAGCTAAAGTCACTGAAGTCACTGAATCCATTGTGCAGTATCACTAAGGCCCCGCCCCCCGTCAGGTCATGTTAAACATTTTGAAAGCAGGGGGGTAAAAGAACTACACCCCATAACTGCCCTGCTCTCTTATATTCACATCTATATCTTCCTTATAAAGCAGTTTTAGTATTTTGACAACAAATCTGATACCCTACAGATCCCAAAAGTGTTTAAATTAAAATGATGTAATAATTGGAAATGAACTTAAATTACTGGAGAAGTTGTTCAGATGAAGGATAAAATCAAACGATTTTGTTAAATGAAAGTACTTACTGTCCGCTTGGTGAGCAATGATAGGACCAACACACAAATTTTAATGGTTAGCAACAGAACTGTAGATGATGTCATCATGAGCATCTGGAGGCTGTTGGAACGGGGAGAGGTGAAAGATGAAGGTCAGCCAAAGTCTTCATCAGCACAACTGCTGGTTATTAAAAGCTCCACAACATCTCCAAGATACTTAATATGGATTTATAAGTGAAGCTTTATACGTCATTCTTACAAATAACTAAAGCCAGTTTATACTGTACTGTTAGCTATCACACACAAACAAATAATGATGCATCTCATCAGACCCTCTAAACAAGGAGAAAACAACAATGACAACAATATTGATATGTTTGTGTTAATGATTACGTTTCAGAATAATCAGACCTTCTCCAAGCTCCTTTGTTTTGACTTCTTTGACTTGAAACCAATTGAACTGTACAGCACCGTATCATCAGACTGAAAGAGCAGGAGAGCATTTAAAGCATTTTAAGAAGGAATTCAGAACTTCCTGTTTTTCAGCTAATCAGTACAATGACTGGGATCACACATGAAGTTCAGTACTAACCGTGGAGGCTGCAGTGTGTGTGTCTGTCTCTGCAGAGCCGGCTGACCTTGGTACTTCTGGATGTAATTGAAGTGATAGTTAGATAATGTCAGTTAGTTAATAGCCAGTTAAACTACACTCCCCAGACACTTTATTAGAAACATTTATTGATGAGTATTTACTCCAATTTTGGAGTTGGTGTTTGTAAGTGAAACTAGACAATACACCCCCTCTGTTGCTTAGTTTGACACAAATCATTTGCATTGAAGGTGTTAGTGGTCAGTTTTGACCAAAGGACATTTGCTTTGCTGGACATTTTCAATTACAGTCTAGTCTACTATAGTAGAGACACTGACACTTAAGCAACACTCTTGCAAACTCTCGCAACCATCCTGTATGTGTCCCATGACTGACCAGTGCAGTGTTTGTGTTTACAGTGAAGTGGTAAGAGTACTTAAGTACAATAACTAAATTCAACGCTGCCTTTCAGGATGTTTTAAAGTGTTTTTAATAGCAATAGCTTCAAATGTCTTTAGGTCTTATCCACGTCAAGGACACTTACTACACTTCCTCTTTGCCGTACAGATGCTACAAACCAGAACGGTCAGCAGCAGAAGTCCCACCCCCATCAGACTCCAAACGACTGTGATCCTTTCTTCCCTGTAGAGAGGACAATAAATCAATAAATGTATGTTGTTATGTACACTGGAAAGATCTGTAGAAGTGATCAGCAATGAATTGTCACTTACTTGGTTTCTTCCCTGTAGAGGCGACAATAAATCAATAAATGTATGTTATGTACACTGGAAAGATTTGTAGAAGTGATCAGCAATGAATCATCAGTTACTTGGTTTCCTGGGTTTGTTCTTTGTTTTCAGTTGTATTCATGTGAGGTCTAGCTGTAGAAGAAAATGTGACATTTTGTCTAAAAAAAGGAAAGAAAAAATATGGTGTTATGGTGTTAACCAGATAGTAGACAAGAAAGTGTGAGGTTGTTAACCAGAAAACTAAAACAAACTCTTACAGAACTGACAAAAGATAGTCACTGATACAATACTGTTTAAGACTGTAGAAATTCATGTAAAGTCATATTTACAGAAAAGTATTAAAAATATGGAGTGAGTAACAGAAAGGAAAAGCATATTATACAAAGATCAAGAAATAAATATTTACATTTGGACACTATAAACTACCACCTTAATAAACACATCAGATGCAACGTATAACACAGGAGCTCCACTCTTGAGTCAGGCACCATATTCACAATTAACAGATGCCATGTGATGGACCTCAGTTGTTTTCTTAAGTACAATATAGGAAAGTGATAAATGAACTTACATGCTGTCCTCACTGCTGGAAACTGCAGTCACAGATGTCGTTAAAGTGGAACAGAATTAACAAATAAATGTTATAATTACCCAAAATAGCAAAATTCTCATTTTAAAAAACCAGCACATATGCGGCTACCAGAAGTGTCCAGTGTGATGGAGCTGTGTCCAAAATCTAAAAATGAGAGAAGGTCAATTTTGACCACCTGATGATTTCTAACACAACTTGTGATACAGCGCTGCTTGCATGTCAATAGTAATAGAGAGAACAGAAATTACTGCAACATGCCAGTATTAGAAAGACCAGTTATATTTGTGGTTCTTACAGTGCTTACATGTATTTCACAATATATTAACTGCATTGTCAAAATTTTAAATAAATTCCCAAAACAGTACATCCACTTCTCAGTGTATCTCTCATATCATCATATCACCCATGTAAACCCATCACATCCCCCCAGGTGAAGGCTTTTGTTACAGAAATTGGTATTTTAACTTTCAGTGTTTTAGGAACAACTGCTGAATCAAGTGTATACTTCAAACTGACGATAGCAGAGGAAGCTTTGTGCTGCTTTGTCAAATGAAATATGTGAAGACAGTTGTGTTTAGTGGTTTGTAAAACGTAAGTCTGTGTAATAGTGTATATGGATAGTATAGTAATATTTATACAAACTAACCAACTTAGTTGATGACATCAAACACCTTGTTCCTGTGGGCATAACACTATCTGTTCTGGTACTTGGACTGGTGTGTGTATTGGTCTCTCTGGTGCTGGTTTACTTACTGTCAGGTGTCATTGTCACAGTTGTCACTACGAGAAAAGAATGAACAACTTAATCTTTCAGACACATTCTGGTATCAGTGAGAACATTTTTCAGTAAGATGAGCTCTGTTCTCCATACTGAGAATGTTGCATTCAGGACACAACAGAGACAAAATATGAAAGAGTCAAACTAACTCACTTCTACTCTTTTACACTGGGACTAAATCTAGTATTACACCACAGACTAGGGATGCAAATTATCGATTAATTCATTAATCGTTAGTTGACTGATCTTATCGATCGACTTTCGATTAATCGATAAGCGGCGTTTTTCACCTGAATTTCAGTGTTTCAATAGGGATTTTAAAAATATCAGCTAAATATACTGCTCAAAAAAATTAAGGGAACACTAAAATAACACATCCTAGATCTCAATTAATAAAAATCTTTGAAATCAGTTGAAAATCTCTCATTTCTACCTGTTGTCTGTTCCATTTGCACAAGAGCAGTTGAAATTGATTCACAATCAGTGAATCCAAGTGTGGATGACTTGGAGTTACATTGTGTTGTTTAAGTGTTCCCTTTATTTTTTTGAGCAGTGTAGTTGCTCAAAAAAATAGGTAAAAAAATAGGTTGCTCAAAAAATAATAATATTATATTATATATTGCTCAAGTAATTATGCATGAGGAAATTTTTATGGTATAACAAAATACATTCTTTCATTTTAAAAAAGGAATAAATTAAGGACTGGCTCAGTTCAATTTGAAACATTAGACATTAAAAAAAAAGTTTAAAAAAAAGAAGAAATTAAATAGAGAGCCAAACAGAATATTATTGAGCCCATGTTTGGACAATGTTTCTAGCTTTGTAGTGAACACATGCTGTAACGCGACCGGACAGTGCCCAAGTTTCCACAACATCATTGAGCTTGTCAGTTAAACTGTCAGCGGTGTGTCTATCCGACATGTTCGTCGTAATCAGCACTGCAGATTTTAGCTGCCAGTTCTCGTCAGTGTAGTGGCACGTCACAGTAATGTAACTTTCTGTTGTTAGAGCCGTCCAACAATCTGTTGTAAGGGCTACAGTAGTAGCAGTAGATAGCTTTGTTTTTAGCTCACTCGTATTTTTTTGTAGCGAGCTTCGAAAACGCTCGCCTTCCCAGTGTAGCTGTGATTTTAGGTTGACCAGGTGCACTGGTGATATGCAGGACAGCTGCATGCATGGTGTTCAAATTGAGTGAGCTAGTGGAACTGTTGTACTTCAATACCGCATTACACACAGAACATTTGACTTCTTTGCCTAAATTAACAATGTTGAAATTGTAGCGACTACTCCTCCTCGCAGCGAATTCCCTAACAGACAGACACTTGGCCCTTTAAGTGACACTGGGAGAGCGGCGCCTGCGCGCGCCAGGGTAGGGGAAGAGAACAGTGCTATTGTTTGAGTTGCGTGGAAAATAAAGTTTCCCTCCTTGGGATTTTCTGGATTACGCAGTTTCTGCCTCGTTTCCCAAACACGCTTCAAAATGGTCCCACACCGGTCTTTTCGCCCGCTTCATTTGTTTTCCACTCTGGTCTTTCGTGACACGTGTTCACCTCTCGTTCTTACGCTCTGTTCAAGTTAATACAGGAGCGCTCTCTAATGATTAATCGTGATTAATAAATTTTGATCGAGTAACGTCTTAATCGACAATTAATCGAAAGTCGATTAATCATTTGCATCCCTACCACAGACACAGGATGTTTACTAATTTCACCATTTAGTTAATTCATTAAAACACAAAGGTACATGTAAACATACCTGTGAGTGCATCAGTGACTGTGAGGTGAACAGGAACCTGTACATCTCCAACAGAGCACCAGTACCAGCCAACATCACTCTTCTTCAGTCCACTCATCTCCACCTTGAAGGATCTAATCCCTTCCCTGATCCACACTGCTGAATTCTGGGATGTGTGAGTCCTCCCCACTGTGTAGCAGCTCCAGTCTGTAGATTTGCACCACTGCTTCAGTTTATTCTGATATGCAGCACTGTGGAGACACTGGACACTGACGCTGCTCCCCTCCTCTGCACTCACTCTGCTCCCCAACACAGACACCGCAGGAGCTGAACAAACACATATAAATACAGCAGTGTAAACATGTCCTCCATCATAAGAAACATCTGATAGAAGCCTTACAAACAGTCCGCAAGTCTATACAGAGGGATTTCTTACCTGCACTAACTGTCAGATACAAATAATCCCCATCATCCGGTTTATATTTACCACCAATTTCAGCAGCACACCAGTACCATCCAGAGTGATCAGTGTTCAGTCTGTTCAGTTCCACAGTGAACATATTGTGGGTTGGATGATCAATAACTGATGTGCTTCCATGTGTGTTTGTATAAGCTACTATGGTGCAAGAGGACCAATAGTATCCATGACACCAATATTTCTTGTTTGATTTATAGGATTCATCATAAAAACATGGAATAGTGACAGAATCTCCACTTTTTACAGCAACATGCTTCAGCGTCCTCATGTTCTCTGAGTCTGCAGATACACACACACACACACACACACACACACACAGCTTTACAAAGATCACTGTAAAAAAATATTTTATCTCAGTACTGAGCAGGTAGGATTTATGTCCAATGTTAAAGTGAAGATCAATTCAGAGATGTCTGGAGCCACACTGCACTCTGAAATAGGTCAGCTAATAAAGGACCAGTTACACCCATGAAACTGAAGACCACACAGGTGGTTCATAGGAGTGAACCAGCGCTGATCTTACCTGAGATGCAGAGGAGAAACACAAAGAGAACGACAGAATCCATGAGAGAGTAACAGCACATGTAACAGTTTCTGCAGGGCACAAATGACTAACACACTTCCTGCATCGGGGTAGAGACACTTGGTCTGTGTCATGTGTGTGTTTGTCTCACATTTTTGCATCTCTCTCTTCTGCTTATTCACTAATGAAGACACTCAAAGTGATAAAAGACTAAAAATAAATAAAAAGAGCAATTTATGAAAGTCTGGATCAATTTGAGTTTTATTAATAAGGAGAACATTTTTTATCACATTATTTCCTCTCTCTCAACAAGTCACATGTATAGCACCTTTGTAAAAACAAGCTTACAAAGTTCTTTAGATGTTAAAGATTGTGACGGGTAGGGTGAGCGAAAATAAATGGAAGCGATCACGCCAAGTCTCAGGGAAATAGGATGGTTTAATATGTAAAGTGCGCAAACCAAAACCTGTGAACTGATCCGAATTAAGGATATAATAACCAGCAGTCAACTGGTACAAAGACAAGACATATATAGACGAACAAACGACCCTCAGGTGAGACGGATCGCGGGCTCCGCCCACCTGAGGGACGAACACAACGCCACACCCACAGGACAAGCTGCTGCTGTAGACGGGGGCGACCAGTAGGGGGCCGCCGTACCGTGACAGATCCCCCCTCCAAGCCGCACTCCCCTTCACCGGCTGTGCGGCCTACAGCAGCAGCACACAAAACAAAGGGGCAGGCAGGCAGGGACAAGGGACACACCCCCTGTAGTCCCGGAGCTGAAACACAAAACACAAACAGGTTAGCTCACCTATCTGGGCGGGACCCTGGACCGACTGGGCCGTCAACAAGACAAAACTACGCCCCGGTCGGTCACAGGGCCCTCACGCCTTAACCGGCCTTAAGCCGCATAGCCCCACAGGTGCGAGGACGGCGGGCCACGGCTCCGTGTCCGTCCGGGGTGTATGTGTGCAGGTTACCTCCCTGGGGCGTGGCTAAGTCACCTCCTGGACCTACCTCCTCCCGGAGCTGGCCCCTGCCTTCTGCTAGGGGCCACCCCAGCCTCCTGGGGAGTCAGCCCCAGCCGGGGCCTGACTTTACGAGGTGGACTCCTCCACCAAACCCAGGAGCGCCAGAGACCGAGGCCCAGAGCGCCCTTATCGCGGGCTGGGGAACAGCCCCCAAGGGCCTCCTGGTCACCCCGAGCAGGAGGGAGGATCTTCATCTTCAGCAGGAGCTCTTCGGACCAGAGCCCTATCGTCCCCAAACATCCGGGGGCCCCAGCCCTCTGGGGAGGGGCTCTTTCCGACCGGGCTCCGGTCACCCCACAACATAAGGGGGCTCCTGCCAGCTGGAGACCCCCACAAGGTCCAGGACTGCCACGATCCACCGCCAGGGAGATGCACCTGCACATAAAACACAAAATGCACACACACCCACACACACCAACACAAAACACAGACGCGCACTGCCCTGATCCCCCTTACAATGGGGGAGGGGTCTCCATCTTAGCAGGGGAGTTCCACCTGCTCAGGAGAACCCCCCACGTTCCTGGTCAGGGCCTCCCGTAGGAGCGACGCCCTCCGTGCCACTCCCCGTGGCACGGGACCATCACTGGTCCACCCCCAACACACACTCAAGGGGGAGGAGCATGTGTGGAATTACATTCAACATAATCACGGGCATGCAAGAACAACACACGCGCAAAGACTAGACAAAAACGGTGTACAGACGACGAACGGACAAGACCCACACATGCGCGCTCGGTTTAAACACATAACAGCGACGCGCCGCTCATGTTCGCAGTCACTCCCCACATGAAACACAACACAACGGGGAGCGAGGCGACAGTGAGGAGCGGCTTCCACGCTTTACACAAAACAGTGAACATTCAACACCACGAGCACGCACACTGATCCAGACGCCCGTTCACACGTACACACTTTACACTCACACAACATGAAGAGTTTCCCGGGGAAGACGCCCCGGTCCTCGCCGTGCCACTCACAACACTAACGCACGGCGAAACTCTTCACACAAAACACCACGCAGACAAACACTTACCACGAGACATGACCAAGAACGAAGGAGAAAGCAAAGGAGACTGGCGGCTTCCGAAGGTGGCTGGTTATTCTGTGACGGGTAGGGTGAGTGAAAATAAATGGAAGCGATCACGCCAAGTCTCAGGGAAATAGGATGGTTTAATATGTAAAGTGCGCAAACCAAAACCCGTGAACTGATCCGAATTAAGGATATAATAACCAGCAGTCAACTGGTACAAAGACAAGACATATATAGACGAACAAACGACCCTCAGGTGAGACGGATCGCGGGCTCCGCCCACCTGAGGGACGAACACAACGCCACACCCACAGGACAAGCTGCTGCTGTAGACGGGGGCGACCAGTAGGGGGCCGCCGTACCGTGACAAAGATGAAACAATAATCATATTAAAAATAGGAAGAGTAGAAAAATATTAAGTATTTTAAATGGAAGACCAACAGGACAGTGAAAGACATGTAACAGTTCTGTTGTGTACTGTGTGTGAATTATGTTGGGTGGTGTGTGATTGCCAATGTAACCACATGTCTTTCCTGGACACAGTGGTCTTGGTTGTCAGTCTAATATGGGTACACAGAGTACATCCACAGTTCCCAGAATACACAAGAAACCAATCAATCACATCACACGATGTTGAAGAAAACTATTTATTCTGTCATCAGTACAGGTTCAGCTCATCAGCCTTTCACAGCAGGTGTGTGTTACTCCTCTCTCCTCCTCTCAGTACTGGCCGTGTCATTCACTTCCTCTAATGTAGGAGACGACTCTTTAATGTGCACTATCACACCTCTTCTGCAGTGTCCAACATCACCACGTGTGATGTGACAGAGTAAACACACAACTGTATAAGAAAGTGAAGCGCGCGTCTTTGACCACAAATAACGTAACAGATTATTTTCCTTCTATTTGCAGTTTTGAAATTTTTCAATATTTTTGTTTCATAATTTTTCATTTTCTTCATTATTTTTCTCTTACTGGGAAAAGTGTTGCACACAATAACGTAGAACAGTAATTTTGTAATAATCCAAGTAGTAGATCTGTAAGAGCCATATGTTTGTAATTACATGTGTGATTTTGATGATTAACATTCATTTACTTTGTAAATATAACACACTCCTATTTGTTAGATATAGTATTGCCCAATCTGTATGACGTAGGTTAGATCGGTAGTTTTTGGGAAGATGGATTGGGTGGAAATAAGGATGACTTAGGAGCACGGATTAACATAGTTTTGACCATGGTATTTGAGTTATAAGAATAAGGAAAGGAATGAAATGTCAGAATAAATGTTTTTTTTGAAGCTCAGACTTGGCATGTGTTCTTTCTTTTACTCTAGTGCTTACCCCAGTATTGATGTTCGTGGATGCTAATTCCATCGACCTTACAAAATCCAACCATCCATTATCTTCACTGCTTAATCCCACTAGTCGGGTTCAAGGGGGTGGGAGGTGGGGGGGTTATCTGGTTATCTGGTTGGGTGGGTATCCTCCTAGAGCAGGGATGTCAAAGTCAAATACACCGAGGGCCAAAAAACCAAATTTGCTACAAGCCGAGGGCCGGACTGGTTCAATGTTTATTAAAACATATTGAAATTATTGCACATAGCCTATTGCACCAATACCTAACACAGTGTATATTATTTAATGCTTAAATGAATAAAGCAATACTTTCTTATGGATCTGTCAGTAATTTCAAGTGAAAACATTTTTCAAACGGGCAAACAGATAAAAACAAATTTCCTTCAAAGAAAAATCACATGTCCTGTATGTTACGGTGACAGCCCCGGACCATTCCCTGAGGGCGTGCCACTACATTGTCTGTGTGTCGTTATGTCCATGTATATACTTCCGTGGGTGTGGGTTGTCCGTGAGCGTGTTCGTAGTCTCACCTGTGCCTTGTCTCGAGATCACGAGGGTCTGTGTTCATCACCTAATTAATGTGCGTTCGTTGTGCTCGTCTTTGTCTAAAGTTTCGTGTCTGCGTGAGTGTCAGATGTGTCTCACTCATCCTCCGCACGGAGCTCACGTCTGTTGTTTGAAATAAACGTTTAATGTTCACCATTCGACGCTCGTCGTGTCTCCTCCTTCGAGCGTGGTACACTGTACATTAAATGAATAAAGCAATATTTTGTTATGGCTCTGTCTAACTTCAAGGGAAAACATTTTCAACAAGCAAACAGCAAAAAAATTAACAAAAAACAAAATATGATTCTTGTACACATACACAACATATAGAGCAATAGCGCACGTTAAACAGTGAAACAACCACAGACACGTACGACTCAGACAACGACGAGCACAGGACACTGTGCGAACGCACATTAAGTAGACAAACCACCTAAACCCCACGTGATTACGAGACGAGCCATAGGTGAGACGGATGATCACAAGACATAACCACACCCACTGAGATCCACAGACTCAGACTAGGAGTCGTAGACGACGTAAACACACGCCCAAAAGGGAGGGGCCGGGGTCCTCAACGTGACAGACTCCCCCACCAAGGGCACTACCCGTCCCAGGGTGCCAACAGGACCGAGTGCCCTGAACCCACGTCGATGGGCGGATCCGACGCGCTCAGTCCTGCGTCTGGGAGGTGACCGCCCTCGGCGGAGAGTCCGCCACGAACCGCCTAAAACACCCTCCCTGGGAAGACCAGGAAAAACACATTAGACAAACACACTGGGACCTGTACAAACACACAAACAGGGACATTTACACATAGAGGAATAAAAGGGAAAAGGGGGTTAGGCAGACATACGGGAATACATACTAACACAGGAACAGACACACACGACATAGGCACCAAGCTACGTGCCAGGAGGAGAGCGATCAGGGGAGAGAGACCGGGAGCTGCTGGTGCTGCGGTGGGTGGTCCTCCTCCTGCCTTCGCTGCAAACCCTCCTCTGTGGGCAGCGCGGCTGGCGGACGCTTCGAGTGCAGCACGGCTGGCGGACGCATCGGGTGGACCGTATGGGAGTCCCTCCTCAATCTCCATCCGCTCTTCCTCACCGCCCAGGCTCCACTTCTTGGACTCTGCCGGGCTGCCACCCCGAGAGTAGTCCATTCTTCTTCCCCTGGAGCGGTCGGAGGACGTGCCCACCTCTGGATACCTCCCTCCTTTCACCGTCCCGCTGGAGAGCTCCGAGGGGGGCGGACTCTCCTCTTCCTCCTCCGTGTAGGAGCCGTCCTCCTCCTCGGTGCAGGACCCCTCTTCCTCCTCCTCCTCCCCACGGTAGTCCACGGTGGGCGCGGAACATATGGATGGTGGGTAGTCCTCTTCATCCTCCTCCTCCCCACCGTAGCCTATGGTGGGAGAGGGGCACACGGGCAGGGGGAGGTAATCCTCTTCCTCCGAGTTCTCCTCCCCAAACTCACTCTCTGGGGTTGATGCGGTGGCACATATCACGCAGGCGCTCACCCTCAGAGGGGAGAGGGCGCGGGAAGGAGAGGGGTGTTGCTCTCGCCACATCCGTACCACTCCCTGGTGGTATTCTTCCTTCAACTCAGGAACAGTGGTCTCCCGAGCCGCGCACTGCATGTAGGCACACACCGGGTCCTGCTCCAGCTGCTCCAGCGTCATCATGGCTTTGCGGCGCTGGGGGGAGGAAGACGCACGGTAATGCCGCTTGCTAGGGCGTTTGCCCTTCTTCGGCTGGGTGGTGTAGCCTGGCATCTTGTCTCTTTCGGCTCGTCGTTCTTTAATGACCGGAGCGAGGCGAAGGACGAGTCAGAAAATCCTCTTTGTGTCGAACGGACGTTACTTTTATTACACAACATATAGCGCAATAGCGCACGTTAAACAGTGAAACAACCACAGACATGTATGACTCAGACAACGATGAGCACAGGACACTGCGCGAACGCACATTAAGTAGACAAACCACATAAACCCCACGTGATTACGAGACGAGCCACAGGTGAGACGAATGATCACGACATAACCGCACCCACGGAAATCCACAGACGCAGACTAGGAGTCGTAGACAACGTAAACACATGCCCAAAAGGGAGGGGCTGGGGTCCTCAACGCGACAATTCTTAATATAAAGATAAATGCATAAATAAACAAATAAATAAATAAAATTTGATAAAATCTCCTTCTGTAAAGGGCCGGGCTGATTTTACAACCTCTTTAGCCACAATAAAGCTAGCCTTGACAGCAGCCTCACTTTGTGATTTGGCATATGTGAACATAGCCTGCCTGGACTTAAGACCTCGTTTTAATTCTTCCACCTTCTGTAGCCTTTGTTTCGTGTCCATATTCTTGTCTTGTCTGTGTGTTTCTGAGACGTCTGATAGTGCCTTCTTTGATTATATTCCTTCATTACAGCCAAACTTTCTCCACACAGAAGACACGCAGGTTTACCTTTTACCTCCGTGAACATGTACTCTGCCTCCCACCTGGCTTGAAACCCCCTGTTCTCAGTGTCCACCTTACGTTTAGTCATTTTTGAGGAGGGGGATAGCTGAACGTTGATATCTACTCTGACTGCTGATGAATAATGAAGCCGCTTGCTGCAGTGACTCTGCGGGCTACCGTTGCATTTTGGGGAATGTAGTGTTTGTGCGTGCAAAACACCAGCGGGCGGCTGTGGCCTGCGGGTCGGTTCTGATAGTAATTAAATATTATCCAGGGGGCCATAGATAATCAATTAAGGCCTTGACTTTACCAAATGTGTCCTACAGTGTCCAGCAGGGGTTTAGTCTGTCTGGGTGCTTCACCCCTGATTATAGGCCTACTGACAGTCAATCAATCAATCAATCAAATTTTATTTATATAGCACTTTTTACAACAGTTGTTGTCACAAAGCAGCTTTACAAGTGCCGAGTCCTAGCCCCCAGTGAGCAAGCCAAAGGCGACAGTGGCAAGGAAAAACTCCCTAGTTTTTTTGCATGAGGAAGAAACCTTGAGAGGAACCAAGACTCAGGGGGGAACCCATCCTCCTCTGGCCGACACCGGTCACCATGACAACAACAACAATTTAGACAGAAAGAAGAGAAAGAAAAGGAAAAATATGTAATAATGTCCATCATGATGTATGCATCCGGTTAGGCAGGAGGTGGCTGGCTCAGGATGGTTCGCTGGTCTCCTCATCTCATTAATCCTCAAGCAGGCGGGCAGCCATGTGGAGAAATGAAACAGGGAAAATTAGCTCTGTATGAGGACATATACAGGACAGGTAAAATTATAAACATTTCCGGAGTGTGGCAGCAACTCCGGCATTTAGTTAAATTATTACAGCCTAGCTAAAAAGGCAGAACCAGAAGGTAACATAGGCTTGGGGGCATTCTGAGACAATGGCATCCGTCCACTGCACTGTCAACAAACTTGAGTGACCACGAGCAGTGACAGGACGACAGCACCAGCGCCCCAGTCTACCATAAAACCCTTCGTCTATGAACCCCTGGATCTGTACTTTTATCTAAGGGGGGATATTAATTATCAAACGCTAAACTAAATAAGTGGGTTTTCAACCTAGACTTAAAGATTGTGACTGTGTCGGAGTCCCGGACGCATTTAGGAAGATTATTCCAAAGCTAGGGGGCCTTACAAGAAAAGGCTCTTCCCCCTGCTGTTACCTTATTAATTTTTGGAACTAATAAAAGACCAGCACCCTGTGATCTTAGTGGGCGTGGGGGTTCGTAATAGGAAATAAGTTCCTGAAGGTACTCAGGAGCAAGCCCGTGCAGTGCTTTATAAGTTAATAAAATAATTTTAAAGTCAATACGGAATTTAACTGGGAGCCAATGCAGGGCTGATAGGACTGGACTGATATGCTGAAATTTTCTAGTTCTGGTCAGAACCCTGGCTGCGGCATTTTGAACTATTTGAAGTTTATTTAGATTCCTATTTGAACATCCTGACAGTAGTGCATTGCAGTAGTCTAATCTAGAGCTAACAAAGGTGTGCACCAATTTTTCCGCATCATCCTGTGATAATGCATTTCTTAATTTAGCAATGTTACGGAGATGTAGAAAAGCTATCCTAGTAGTATTATCTATGTATTTATCAAATGATAGGTCAGAGTCGAGTATGACGCCTAGGTTTTTGGCTACTGTGCCAGGTGTAATGGGGTAGCCTGCGAGATTAAGCATTAGATCTGGAATTTTCTGTTTTGAGGCCTTAGGGCCCAGAAGGAGAACTTCTGTTTTGTCCTCATTAAGTTGGAGGAAGTTTAGAGACATCCAGCATTTAATATCTCTTACACAGGCCTCAATTTTTCTTAAACTGAGTTTGTCATCAGGTTTGGCTGATATGTAAAGTTGAGTGTCATCTGCATAGCAGTGAAAATTGACACCATGTTTGTTTATAACTGTGCCCAGTGGTAGCATATATAATGTAAATAATAGTGGTCCTAGAATGGAGCCTTGCGGGACCCCATATTTAACTTTTGTACGTTTGGATGGAATATTATTGAGCTCTACAAACTGATAGCGATTTGTTAAGTAAGAATGAAACCAAGAAAGGGCTGTGCCAGAGACTCCAACCCAGCGTTCTAACCTTTCTAGCAAGATCCTATGATCAATTGTGTCGAAAGCTGCACTAAGATCAAGAAGCACTAACAGCGATACATAACCTTGATCTGAAGCAAGGAGGAGGTCATTTGTTACTTTAACTAATGCTGTTTCAGTACTGTGATGGCGCCTAAAACCAGATTGGAACTTTTCAAATATGTGATGCCTATGCAGATATAGGCATAATTGCTGGGCAACAGCTTTTTCTATGATCTTAGATATAAATGATGTGTTTGAAATGGGTCTATAATTAGATAGTACAGTAGGATCAAGATTTGGTTTCTTAATCAGAGGTTTAATAACTGCTAATTTACATGATTTGGGCATGTGACCTATTGTAATGGATGAGTTAACTATAGTTAGAAGAGGTTCAGTTACCGCTGGTAATACCTCTTTTAATAACTTTGATGGAACCAAGTCTAGTGTGCAGGTAGCACAATTTAAGGAAGAAATTATTTTCTCTAATTCTGATTGTGGGAGTGGATGAAAAGTTTTTCTCCCAGTATGCGATTTAAATCGATGTCAACCAAACCAGATGACATACCAGTTATATTGCTAATAAAAGGTTTTATATTTTGTCTAATATTCTCTATTTTATTATCAAAAAAATCTATAAATACATTACTAGTGAGGTTTACTGGAATCTGAGGTTCTGCGCCTGCTTGATTTTTTGTAAGTTTGGAAATAGTATTAAAAAGAAATCTAGGATTGTTTTTATTTTTCTCTATTAGTGAGTCTAGGTATGCTGAGCGTGCTTTAGCGAGTGCCCGTTTGTAGTCAATGATGCTATCCTTCCAGGCACAGTAGAATACTTCCAACTTAGTAGATTGCCATTTACGCTCTAATTTACGTGCTATTTGTTTTAAGTTTCTAGTTTGGTCAGTGTACCACGGAGCGAGTTTTTTAGATCTAGTCTTTTTATATTTGAGTGGAGCTACTATGTCTAGAGCTGATCTGCAGGTATTCTCTATGCAGTTGGTTAGACTATCTAACTCTCCTGATGATAGGATGGCGAGTGGGCTAGAGCAGTTAAATCAGGGAGGGCTTCAATAAACTGTGTTGCTGTTAATGAATTTATCGAGCGCTTTATACACTGCCGAGGAGACGGGCGGGTATTTATGTTAAGATGAATCTCAAATTTGACTAAATAGTGATCAGAGATAGCTACGGTTTGCGGGAGTATATTTATATTATCTATGTCAATACCCAACGTTAAGATTAAATCTAGGGTATGATTTTGATAGTGTGTAGGTCCTACTACGTTTTGTTTAATGCCAACAGAGTTCAATATAGAAGTAAAAGCCCTTGTCAGTGGATCCTCCGCATTATCAAAATGTATGTTAAAGTCTCCTACCATTATTATTTTGTCACTACTAACTGCTAAATTTGCTGTAAAATTTGTGAAATCTTTTAAGAAATCTGAGTAAGGCCCTGGTGGTCTATATACATTTTTAGGGAAAATGAACTTTTATTTTCAGATGGACTAATTACATTAATAGACAGCATCTCAAATGAATTAAAGATATCCAAGTATTTCTGATGAATTTCTAAACAATCACGATATATTATACATATTCCTCCTCCTCTGCCTGACAATCTAGGTTTATGTATATAACTATATCCCACAGGGAGTGGCTTCGTTTAGAGATAAATAGTCACCACATTGAATCCACGTTTCAGTTAGACATAGAATATCAATTTTCTGGTCAGTTATAAGTTCATTCATAAAAACTGCTTTAGAGTTGAGTGATCGAATATTAATTAATAAAATTTTCAGATCGGTCATATAGGTAATAATTGGATGTGAAGTTTGAATATTAGTTAAAAACTTAGGACGGACTATTTTCTTATGATTTAATTTAACCCGGGGCACAGACACAGTCTCAATCCTATGGGATCTTGGTGACGTCTCTAAGCAGCTCGCAGACAGGTTTAGCCCGTTAGTCTGTGGCCTGGTCGCGACTCTGGTTAGTCAGCAGCTCCTAGTACTACACTGCCCACTAACTAACAGACTACGGGCTATGCTGCAAGATAACAGGGCAGCGCCATCCCGGGTGGGGTGGACACCGTCCCTGCCTAAAAGACCAGGCTTGCCCTCGAACTCTTTCCAATTATCAATAAAGCCCACTTGATTTTCGGAGCACCACTTGGACATCCAGCGGTTTAGCGACGTGAGCCTGCTGTATTGCTCATCACCGCGCCGCATTGGGATGGGGCCAGAGCAGATTACGGCAGTCCTGCTGCCCTGTTACAATTACAGTATGCAGTGAACACAGAAAACTAAAGTCTTTATCCCTTTTTAAGCATAAAACAGCAAAAACAATGTTCTGAGTGTTTATTAGACATTAACCTTAGGCATGACTTCTACATCTAACATCAGAACAGTGTGTGTGAACATTTCAAATAATGATAAACAACATGTTAAAACATGAGTATTACAAACATAATAAGACATGTTAAAACATCAAAACAGCTCTATCGCTGAACTTCAGATGAACTACCTATTATGTTGGAATTACATATGATGCCACAGTAGGTATGTGTCTTTGTGTGTGTGTGTGTGTCTTTTTCTCATCTTCTCTCATGCTCTCTTTCAGTCAATCTAATCTCAAAAAGTTGAATGTTGAACTCTAATCTGTCTCTAGTTCTGTCTCTAATCTTGAGTCCCTATTAAAATGCTGGAGACTCCTGGAACCTCTAGAAACAGGGAGATGTCTACACACTCTTGACTCTGAAATTTCAACTTCCATTACAACTAAATGACAACAACATCAGTAAGGATGATAATGGAGATGCAGGGGCGTGCACACATAGACATCAGCTAAAGCACCACCAACTCTGCCCTTTATCAACGAAAATGCCCTTTTGAAACTTCGTTTTTTTATTTTATTTTTTATTTTTATTATCATTTTACTGAGGTCGGTTTGAAATGATCTTTTGAAAACCTGAGCGATTAAAAACAATGCCCTGAAATGAGCCACCACCTCGCACACACCCGACCTCTCTCTTCCTTTAACACCAGATGCGCTGCAGCAGCAGTTCAGTTCAGCGAGGTGAAGGAAGCGTCTTCAGCACAGCACACATGCTCACAGATAGACTTCTTCTCCCGTGCCCCACCAGCCAGGTCACATACACATCAAGTCAAATCATACCGTTTGCCCTCTAGGCCCAACGTGAAATCATTTTCTTGTGCAGTAAAATGTCTCATACAGCACCAAACTACTAAGCATTTTTAGCCGACTGGTCACCTGATAAACTAGTCGCTCTAGCCCAAATCAATGATAGATAACGTGAGGATGACCACATACAAATAATTAAGGTAGAGTTTGCAAATCTATGTATTAAGCTGAAAGTTTTCTGTTGTATAGGTTTTGTTAGGCAACATAAATTAACACATTCGTTTGTGAAAGAAGAAACGGGAAGTTCCCCATTACCTGTGAAAAATGTCCATCTGCATTCATGTAATGACAACACTCAGTAGCCTATAACTCCTTCTTGTACTTTTTGGTCTTTTACTGTCTTAATTGTAGGCCTATAATTGATTTACTAATTGCAAAATATATGCAACAAGGCCTGCAGACAGTGGAGGGTAAACAGAAGTTAACTGAAGGACATGACTGTATATTGGATATGAATTATATCAGTTGGCTGCGTGACTTTTTTCCATTGAAAACTCACGTTTAGAGAATGTGACAAATAAAAGTCAAATTTCATTCAACATGTGCTTGTAATTTTTTTTATAATGAAGTGTTCCACGTGCGCTAAAAAGTGCCCTTCACCCCCCTCCCCCCCCGAGCACTTGCCCCCCAAAATGTCTGTGCACGCCACTGTGGAGATGTATTCATATAGTTCACATTCACTATAGTAAGTAGAACAAAAACATGACAGTGTTGAAATACATGAAGAACAGACTGTCAGAAGAGAGAAGGGAGACCATTTTCTCATGTACACTATTAGTTTTATAATTTTTCATAGTCTGTCCCGTGTAATTAGTCACTGAACAGGTTTACAACAGTGAAAACAGGAACTTTTCTTAATACAACAATAATATACAACTTAATATGAAGGGATATAGTTTAGGTATGTACAGGGTACTGCAGTTAGACTAGAAATACAAAATTGAATGTGTTTGAATATGCATTTCTTGGTGCACACTTGGTACAAAAGATTTCATCATGATTTAAGATTCCAACAGTATAAGCCACAATCTTGTCACCACAAGAATTTCACCAATCTTAGTCCACAAGAATCGTACATCAGAGGTGGTTCAGTTGTGTGAAATGCAGAACTCCACAATATCTCTGAAACATAAAACAAACCATCGATGAATCACAATGGGCCAAACTGTTGAGACGTCCACAACACATCACTGCCTGTGCACATTATCTTGGTTCAAAAAACAAAATGACAGATTATAAAAATTCAGCCCTGTCAAAGTTAATCTTACAAAGATAATCTAACTTTGTTCAAGTCTGTTTTTGGACATGACATGTTTATACATTTTAAAGCCAAGAGGAATTGGGCTGGAACATACACTCAGATGAAGCACTTGGATATCTAACAATTTCTTTCCCTCAACAGCTATGAAGCTAATACAGTTTTTAAATAAAGAATCAGAGTTTTGTAAAGAGTCAGATAACCACTACAATTTCATAGTTTAGAGCATGACTGTAATGATTAATTACACACAATTCAGCTGCAGTAACAATGATTTGCCTCACGAGAACCTTCTTTGTTCTCTTCAGCAAGTTCTCACATAATAATAATTTGGGTTTGTTGCACTCACGTGGGTTTATCATTGTCAGACAGTCCAGTGTCTCTTGGGTTACAACCTAAAGAATCATTGGAATATGAATATTATGTTTTGCTTTAACCCCACCAGTCCTCAAAATACAGCTGAACCACATCTGTTTCTGCACTGTTTCTATCAGGGATGTTCAGTAATCTTAATCTTTACATAAATGTCTCCTATATCGAGAGCAGACAGGATTCAGTCATGTGTTTCACAAGGAACATTCACTTCTCCACCTGCGTTATCACAGGAGAGATAGTAGAGGACGGCATATTCCAAAACTTAAAAAAAAGTGATTTACGACTTTGACCTCTAGTTGACCCCCCCCTCTCCACGCATGCATACACACACAGACACACACAGAGTAATATATCAAAATACATCTCCCCCACGTTAAAGAAATGTACAAAAAGGTGCTTCTAGCATCGTAGGAAGTTAGATGTTTCACTCGCGTGACCAGGACCCGTCCAAGCAAGCAAGCCGACATTTAATATGAACGCGTCTCGAGCAGGAGGTAAGACTTTGGAGTTATTTTGAATGTATTAAATTACTATAGTATTATTATGAAAGTAATAAAACGTAGCTAAACCTTAAATGTACTCATTTAAACATTTATACTATATTTCACAAATGATGTATAATAAGTTAACATTATAATAAGTTAACACAATAATATGTATAATTATATGTATAATAAGGTAACACAATAAGTTAAAATTGCATATTGATTGAACGTTACATTTAAAACTGTCTTCCATGCATTGTAAGAGTTCAAAGAGCATATTGAATGAACCTCGGTTTTCACAGAAAACTTTCGCTAGTTATCCTACACTGCCTTCTAACGGACATTTAATGTATTGATTTCATAAAAAGATTTCTGAGAACGGTTTTCACAGAAAACTTCTATCATTCTTCCATTAGTTATCCTACACTGCCATCTAGCGACCATTTAATGTAATGATTTTATAAAAAAAGATTTCAGATTTTGAAATGTTTTTTCAGATAATTTCCTACCGAATTAATATATGTCTATTGTTCATAATATCTAGATAATGAAGATGAATTTGAATACCAAGAGATTTCATTATATACTGATCTGGACGTCGAACGTATAGCGATTGTACATCCTTTTCGTGCATCTCCGGGTATGTTTTATTTTATTATTATTATTATTTTGAATCATTATTATTCTCATTTGACTAAATTATTCTCATTTGACTAAATTTTTTCAAAGATGATGACATCATTAATCAAGCGATGAACGACTGGGAGCCCGCTCCAGCGTTAGAAACTCAGTCAGTAATTACTGAACAGGGTCCGAACGCTTGGGAAACGCTGTCTGAAGCGAGTTCTTTGCGTTTCGACAGTGGGGAACATGCTTCACCGCTCAGAGGACCTCCTCCGTCACGTACGTTTTTTGAATGTTTTACCGAACATGATGATGTGAAAAAATGATTTCACAATTCGATAGTAAGATTGTTTACTCATCTGTACTTTAGCAGCCAGCGCAACTTCAAATCAGGAAGACGGAGCGGGTCATCTTCAGGAACATGAGCCGAATCGATATGTCATGGAGGAGGAGGAGGAGGACCTCATGACTGCTGATCTCATTCGAAGGGCAAGAGACGCTCTTGCAGCCGCTGAACGTCTGAAAGTCGCGCGTATCCACGGTACGCAGAGCCAAGTGAATTCTGCCGCGTACGCAGTGTTAAGCTCAGCTAATTTGTTTATGAACGAAGCCGTTATTAGCGTCAGAGAGCCCCTTTCATGAACCAATGTGTCTAATAAAGCATTTACACGAGTTCACTCATGAAACATAACGACATGATATATAACAACGTGTCTAATAAAGCATTTACACGAGTTCACTCATGAAACATAACGACATGATATATAACAACGTGTCTAATAAAGCATTTACACAAGTTCACTCATGATATATAACCAACATGTCTAATAAAGCATTTACACAAGTTCACTCATGATATATAACCAACGTGTCTAATAAAGCATTTATGATTTACACGACTTCATTCATTGTCTTACAGAAATAAATCACAACCTGCCTGAAGACGCGACGAACCCTCACATGTTACAAGCCGTAAATTCTCTGAATGAAGGATTGGCAATACCTATCGATTACAATGCTCAGAGCCCCGATGCCAGAACCGAGATTACACAACCAGAACAACAATACGATTGTTTCCAAGAACTAGAGCAATATCTTAGAGATTTAAATGCTACAGTAAATACTCACGTTTTACAAGCCGTAAATTCTCTGAATGAAGGATTGGCAATACCTATCGATTACAATGCTCAGAGCCCCGATGCCAGAACCGAGATTACACAACCAGAACAACAATACGATTGTTTCCAAGAACTAGAGCAATATCTTAGAGATTTAAATGCTACAGTAAATACTCACGTTTTACAAGCCGTAAATTCTCTGAATGAAGGATTGGCAATACCTATTGATTACAATGCTCAGAGCCCCGAAGCCAGAACCGAGATTACACAACCAGAACAATACGATTGTTTCCAAGAACTAGAGCAATATCTTAGAGAATTAAATAGCCAAACCTCTGATAATCAAAATAACGTACCGATTGAAATTGATGAGGAGAGACCAAATTATTCTCACCCCATGATCAATATTGACGCCGAACAAGTAGGCTGTGGAGCGGCTACAGACCCGAGCATTAGAATTAAAAAGAGGGAAAAGTTCAATAACACAGAAATTAGAAGGAAAGTAAATTTCTCCTCATTAGAGGACATCAGCAGTTTCTCTGATTTTCACAACCACGTTTTAGGGATTATAGATGAGATGGTAGACGTTGCTCGCGAAGCCGTAGAACCGAACGACGTCATGATTTTTCAAATTCACGGACCTAATCTGAGCATTTCAGAACCTATTGAAGTGACCTCTGAGGGAGTAGCGTTAGATTCGTTTCTATCACCTCTCGAGAAAGCTATGCAGAGCAACCATGAAGTGTTGATGAGCGACGCCGTTGATTTGGTGATTCAATTAGTGCACGCTCCGAGGGGAGGGGGTGGGGACAGGAGAAAATTATCAGGCCTCCTCCATTCCGAAGTTGTAAGGAAAAAGCTCAAGCATTTATACGTTTTTCTAAACGAGGGTAATAATTTGTGTTTCGCGCTGTGCGTCGCTAAGCTGTTGAATCCTGGGAGGAGTCATTTTGAGATATGTAGGATAGCGGAACAGTTACAGAGAGATGCGGAATTAAGACCCCAAGACGAAGTCGGGTTTGCGGACGTACATCGATTTGAGAGTCATCTCAACTGTAAAATTGTAGTATTGCACCGTACCGTCTCCAAAAAAGGATATTCATTTTTTCAAACCTCTGAAATCCCCAATGATCGGACTTTGTTCATATTTTTACACGATAAACATTACTATGGTGTAAAAAACATAAAAGGACTTCTAGGCGCGGCTTACTTCTGCAATTACTGCTACGCTACTTACAATGACCGCAGGAGTCACAGTTGTAAATACGCGTGCGGCGTCTGTAACGATTCCGAATGTCACAAACACAAACAGAAGAGTCTCTTACAATGCCCGGACTGTCTAAGACTGTGCAGATCTCAGTACTGTTATGACAAACACAAGGAGTCGAAAAAGACGAATGAAAACATTACGTACACATTATGCGAAAGAGCGTACTATTGCGCACAATGTAACACGATGGTTAAAACATCATTCGCTGGGCAGAAGTCTCATAAATGCATCGGTCAAAGCTGTCGTCTCTGCGGGGAAAAGTTGGATGAACTGTTTAATCATCAGTGTTTTATCGAACCTCTAGAGAAAGAAAAGCAGAGCAACAAACTCATCTTCTACGATCTGGAATGTCATCAAGCGACGGGCGTGCACGTAGCAAATTTTTTATGTTGCATGGATTTTAAAGGAGAAACGTGGACGTGGTCCGGGGAAGACTGCGTCAAAAAATTCTTTGCGAAATTCCGCAAGCCCGCATACAGCAACTATATGTTCATAGCACACAACGCTAGAGGATACGATTCCTATCTCCTGCTTAACTACCTGGTGAAAGAAGGCGTAGCTCCTGACATTGTAGCACAAGGCAGCAAAATTCTGTGTTTTACCGACCCCGAGTTTAATCAGAGGTTTATCGACAGCCTCTGCTTCATGCCTATGAAACTCTCCGCAATGCCTAAAGCTATGGGGTTCGAGTCAGACGCTAAAGGATACTTTCCACACTATTGGAACATCCCGGAACATCAGGACTATGTAGGGCCTTACCCCGCTCCCGAATTCTACGGTGCCGACAGCATGATGCCCAAAGATCGCGAGGAGTTCTTCCGATGGTACGAGAAGATCAAAGGAGGAATCTTTCTATTCAAGAAAGAGATGGCCAAGTACTGTAAGAACGACGTAAAGATTTTGAGGCGAGCCTGTCTGATATTCAGGGAAGAGATCCTGTAAAGCACAACAGTCGACCCCTTCAGTTGCATCACCATAGCCAGCGTGTGCATGAAAATCTTTAGAACAAAGTTTCTTTCTCCACACACGTTGGCCATTCCACCGTTGGATCATTACGTCAGGGGACAGAAATCTTTTTCGTCTTCTTCTATCCAATGGTTGGAGTATGTGGCGCAAAAGCGGAAGATAAACATTCAGCACGCTCTGAACGGTGGGGAAGTGAAATTTGGTAAATACGCCGTGGACGGATACAGCGAGCACAAAGGCGTGCGGAGAGCGTACGAGTTTTTAGGATGTTTTTATCACGGCTGTGATAAATGCTTCGCCTCGCACAAGCATCACCCTCTGACCCAAGGTACAACGTATGGGAGTCTACTCGAGAGAACGAAGACGAGAATTCAACACTTGAAGCACACTTACGATCTGCGAATGACCTTGATATGGGAACACGAGTGGAGCGAGATGAAAAAGACCGATGAGGATGTGAAAAGTTTTCTGAAATCATTTGACTTTCCAGAAAGGTTAAATCCCCGCGATGCTTTGTTTGGGGGGAGGACCAACGCGTTAAATCTGCACTACGTGGCTCAACCCGAGGAGAGGATCGATTACTACGACTTCACATCTCTCTACCCATTCGTCAACAAAACAAAGACCTACCCCCTCGGACACCCCGTGGTTGTATTCAAGGACTTCCTACCGATAGAACAATATTTCGGTATAGTCAGAGTCAAAGTTTTGCCCCCCAGAGGCTTGTGGGCGCCTGTTCTGCCCTACAGAGTAAACGGCAAACTCACCTTCCCTCTCTGTAGAACCTGCGTGCTACATCGGCTGTCGGAGTGCGAGCATAGCGACGACAAAAGAGCCCTGACGGGTACTTGGTGCACTCAAGAAGTGATCAAAGCCGTCGAAAAAGGCTACGTGGTGCAGAAAATCTTTGAAGTCTGGCATTTCCCCTTACGCTCCGACACCCTGTTTGCGGATTACATTAAAATGTTTTTGAAAACTAAACAGGAGAGCAGCGGGTACCCCTCCTGGGTAAAATGTGCGGCGGACGAGGAGGAATACCTGAGAGGGTACGAGGAACATGAAGGAATTCGTCTGGACGCTGGGAAAATAACACATAACCCCGCCAAGAGATCTGTGGCTAAACTAGCTCTAAATTCTCTCTGGGGAAAAATGTGTCAGCGGCCCGACAGACTGAACACGACTCTGATCACGCAGCCTGAAATGTTTTTAAAGTTTATGTTTTCAACGAGCATCAAAGTCAGGGACTTGTCGTTCTTGAACGACGATGTAGCGCTTGTGCAGTGGCGACAGGCCGACGTCAGATGCATGGACCCCGGCGTCTCAAACGTTTTCATAGGCGTTTTCACGACCACCTACGCCAGACTGGAGCTTTACGAGCTCATGGACAAATTGCAAAGAAGGGTTCTTTACACAGACACAGATTCGGTGGTGTTTGTCTCCCGTGACGGAGATTGGATGCCGCCGTTGAGCGATTATTTGGGGGGACTCACCAGCGAGCTCTCTGAAGGCGATAGCATTGTAGAGTTTGTCAGCGGAGGGCCAAAAACGTACGGTTTCCGTACATTAAAGGGTGAGAACGTTATGAAGGTTAAGGGGCTCACGTTAAATTACACCAACGATAAACTAGTCAACCTGAAATCTTTGACGGAACTGGTCGACGAACACGTTAAAAACCCCTCCCGTTCTAGAGAGATAATGACGTCCCGCAACATGATTGTCAGGGATAAAATAGGCTTCCTCCTAAAAAACAAAACACAACAGAAAAGGTTCAGGATCGTGTACGATAAGCGCATTTTGCTGCCCGATTTCAGGACTCTGCCCTACGGGTATTAAGCTTTAACATTTTTGGGTCTCCGGTCATGGAGCATTTTGATGCTAGGTTTCAGCTACCATTTTCTTGTATAGTTTGCGGACCCAGTAACTGTGGAAAATCTTTTTTTATTAAAAAGTTGTTGGAAAAATGTAATGAAACGATGTCTAAAGTCCCGGATAATATCGTTTGGTGTTATACATGTTGGCAACCTCTGTACGATGATTTGATGAACAAAATAAATGTTCGCTTTGTTCAAGGAATACCCGAATCTCTGTGTGACGACCAACTGTTTCCTATAGATAGGACTAACCTTCTCATTTTGGACGATCTCATGAACGATGCCAGCAAAAACGACGAGATTGAAAAAGCGTTTACAAAATACACGCATCACAGAAACTTGAGCGTTTTGTATTTGGTGCAAAATCTTTTCTTTCAAGGTAAGACTAGTAGAACCATCAACCTGAATGCAAACTACATGGTTTTATTTAAAAATCCCAGAGACAAGTCGCAGATCAGCGTACTGGCGCGTCAAATGTACCCCGGAAACTCAAAATACTTTATAGAGTGCTTTCAAGACGCCGCCTCTAAACCTTACGGCTATTTATTAGTAGACTTGAAAGCTCAAACGCCAGAGGAGCTCCGTCTTAGGTCAAGCGCGTTTTCCTGGGAGAATCCCGCCGTGTACGTCCCCAAGAAGAAAAAATTCAAATAACGCCGGGAAAGAAAATGTCGGCTCGACTAAGGACGAACCTACCCGCGTTGAAAACCTTATATAAGTCACAACCCCGACGTAGGAAGGTTATATTACACGAAGCTTCGCCGGAACTCATACTTTCTATATGCGAATTGGCTTTTAATCTGCTCCGCGGGAACATTCCTCTGACCGCTAAACAGTACCGTGTTTTGAAAAGACAGAAAAAGTGGATAAAACTTTTTGCGAATAAAAGAGCTTCTGTAGCTACAAAGAGAAAAGCTATTAACCAGCACGGAGGTTTCCTTCTCCCTCTGCTCAGCGTAGCCGTTCCCTTTATAAGCAGCCTGCTATCGGGCAAAGGATAAAAAATGGAGACTGCTGAGAAGATGTATTTGGTTCCTCAACATCAATTAGATATGCTTAAAAATGCGTCGACGGGTAAAGAAAATATAAGACGGACCGTTGAAAATGATTTAGACACGGTTATGCGTCACATTTTATCTAGGACGGACATGAATCCCTACGACAAGGCTAAACTTTACTCCGCGGCTTTGCAAAGATTTTTAAACGTCGTTAAAAGAGGCGAAGAAGAAGAAACGTCGCGATTAACCCTATCCCTCCCCAAGGAACCGATCAGCCAGATACAGGATCAACCGGTAGATCTAAGCGTGACCAAGGACGAGATGGTAAAAGAGGTTATCGAAAACGTACCGGCGAGAGCCAGAAAAAACGCCTCCTACATTCTGGACAAAATAGCTAAATCGGGTCAAACGGCATCGTGGAATGATGAGGGAGAGCTTGTTTTCCAAGGAAAAACGATTAAAGGCTCGCACATGCTGGACTTGATTAAAAACCTCACGGCTACCCACAAGATACCCGACAACAGACGCCCCCTAGGCTGGAATGAAATACTACACACGGTAGCTACATTAAATGTACCGTATTCCACCATTCCTAATGACGCCGTACGTCAAAAAGTGTCGACCATTAAAAACTCGACGAGTTTCGCCCCTGCTAGTTCCGATTCATCTAGTTCTGATTATGCTTTTAACTCTTCGGCGTGGGTGAATTTTGATTAAGGACATAAAGACAACAATAGGCGGTTATATCGTTTATTTGTTCATTGTAATTACAATTTATTAATAAAAATACTAAAAGACAAAATGGCGTCCGTCTAATCTTTTACAGAGCATTTAAACTTTTCGCCGGAACATGCTCGCTGATTACAAGTAACGGAACATCTCTTATTCAGTCTAGTGTACATTTTTTTGACAAAAGCTACAACCATTTTATCGTTGATTTTTACATCGTCCTTATAATTCGATATAACTTGATTAAACGATCTTCCTTTAGCCCTTTGACATAAAAAGAAAACGCAGTGAGGGCCGCAGCAAACGGAATCAAAGCTCTGAACTTGTGTAGAGTTATGTCTTATTTCTTTGCAGTTCTTTTTCATAAATGAATAAATAGATTTAGGAAAGAGTTCGTAGTCTGGAGGGTTACCGTAAGAATCAAAAAATTCTCCGGACCTTTCGTCGTTCAGACACAGGGCCAACCAGTGCTCCCCGGGCATATGACTGGGGTGCGTGTTTACGACAAACATGGCGGGAAAGCGTTTCAGCTTAATGCTAGGTAGCCGGTCGCAGGGAACCACTCCCGAAAAGACTTTCTCCAAAGCGCGGCAGCTTCTCATCACCTCGGTAAGTTCTCCTGTGTCCATGCGTTTTTATTGGTAGTCGATGAGCACGTTACGGTGGTTATTTATTTGCAGTATGGTATCGAACGTTGCGTAAATAACGAGATTTATGGTCCTCGGCAGAGGATTTTTAAACCGGAGTTCCATTCTCATATTTCCGGACTTTATCAGCGACAGATGCTGCCCTCCTTCATCGTCGGGGGATAGATTGAAAGCCAGCAATGTGTAGCCTCCTATGTACTCTTCACGACCGATGGAAAGAGCTTGATCTTTAAGGTGTTTTCCCGAAGCCAGAATTAGCGAGTGATATTCGCGAACGGCGTTACCGGCTTGAAAATTCGGTTGAAAAGGCTTAGCGGGATGTTGGGTTCCGTCCACGTAGAGTGCGATAAACTCTGTGTCGTAGTGTTTGAAATTAAAGGGGTTTTTATTGTAGGCTCCTACGTACGCGTCGTTATCCACCATTCCTATAACGACGGTTTTTGGAAGAGGGCCCAGGAACAGATTTTCTTGGGTGCATACGCGGCTCCCCGCGGGTAAACTGAAGGTCTTCATGCACACCCTTTCCATGGGGTACTTGGCTGTGGCGTTCAGAAGCGCGTGCGCGTGGCCCAACTTCACAGCGGGAGACACGGTGACTTTTTTCACAAAAAGAGAAGCCGTGAGTATTTTTATAACGTAGTCCGTCTGTCCTTCTTTCATCAGACAAAACTCGTCTTTACTCCTTACAAATTTAATTTTCAGGTCCACTCCGTTCAGTAAAAATTTATCCTGAAAAAATATATCGGAGTGAATGTATCCGATCAGGTCAAAGGGACTACTTTCGCCGCTAAACGCGGCTCTGCTTCTGAGACCCATGTTCCGACCCGCCGGGTCCGTAGCATCCATATGCTCCGCAGTGTCCTTGTAAAACATACCGCTTGAAAACTGAGTCTCCAGCGTGTCCTTGCCGTAATTCATGAGGCATTCCATGACGGCTCTGTAAGGGTACGTATTACTCGACTGACTGATGAGGCGGTCTCCTAGCATAACGTCCACTTGTGAAAAAAGGGAGGCTATCGGGTAGTTCACGACTCCGACCTTTGCGTCGGCGGCTATGTCGGTTCCGTCAGGGTTTGTGATTTTACATCTTAGGTATAAAAAAGTGTTGTTGAGATCCAGGTAATCGTCGCTATTACCCGCTACGTAAAAATCTATCGGCGCTCCTCCGTCTGCAACGGATGAAAGCGGCGGTATTTCCACGTACGCATACTTTTCGATACTTGTTTGAGTATAAGGCAGAGTGAAGATATCCAGTTCCGTTTTGGCGCATTCGGTCGACATACTATGCAGAAAGGCCATAGCTGTTCTAGAAGATGTTCAGTTTTCTTTTGTTGTCGGAGGAAGGACGTTTACCGCTTCTTCGTTTGGTTTTATTCTTCACTTTGACCTTACTCGCGACGACGTTGCGTTTTTTATACGATGACGTGAGGCGTCTTCCGGGAGGACACCTAGCGTTCCTGCGGGCAATGGCGGCGAGTCCCGATCCCTCTTGCTTCTTGGCCACAATGTTGCTAATCACGTCGCCTACTATCCCTTTCGCGGCGGTTTTTAAATGAGGCGTTGCAATAGAGAATCCTCTTTTGATAAGGGGAACCGCCATCCTAAAAAGCGATTTGAACATACCACCGAGTCCCGCCCCATACATGACCGGAGACCCTTGGAACCCCGGAAGACCATTTCCGGCTTGATGCTTATAGTAGTCCACATAGATCTGAGGATCTCCGTAACTCGTTCGATGCATTTTTTTTTTCTTTCTTTCTTTTCTTCAAATGCAGAATGAATGTTTTACCGGTCTAAAGTGAAGTTTAGCTATAACTTTCCCGTATTGAAAAGGTACTTCGATATTTTGATCGGATTTGATTTCGACGGTTATATCGTTTATGAGAGCTTTGGTAACACGTACGTAGTGTGGCTTATCATACGATACTGTGACGAAATCGTGTTTATTCCCCCCTATATGTACGCATCTCAACAGAGGCACAAAGCTGTCCCCCACTCTCTGATATTGTATAATATCGGTATACATGAACAATGAGTAAATCCCTCCGCGAAGATCCGTAGGGAAGGGTGCCTCCGGCTCTTCCTGCATGAGGTGTTTGGATGCCAGACCGAGAATAAGCGAAAGGTTACCTTTAGCCTCCAAACAATAGGGTTTGGGGGAGGCCGCAAGTCGGATTTTGTTTATCAACGGACGGTATTCTAACTTTAGTTCGGGGTCAAAAGATTTCATCTTCTTATTCATTTCCTTTACGATGAGGTTTATGTCATCGTAATACCCTTGCGAAATAAAAAACCTCTTGCTCTCGACGCCTTCCCTTCTAACTATAAAGGTAGGTTCCATGCCGTTCTTCTCATGCAGATTGAACCACGTGTTAGGATATTGCACCTCCGTGAGTGCTACCTCCCACTCACCAGACAACTCTATAGGTTTTAAGAAATGCGTCCTGTAGCACGAAATTCTGTTATTGGGGTATACGCCTCTCGAAGCGTTGCTCGGGAGAGTAACGAAGAATCCGCTTTCCTCCATGATTACGGAGTTATAATTTTATGCAAAAGTACAACGCCTCCTTTTATCCTTTCACGATGTCGCGGACTTCCTCGGCAGGAATCCACGAGTTAAACTTGTCCGGCCATCCGACCCACTTGACCAGACAAATCTTTCGGTTCCTAGTCTTTTCAGATATAATCTTTTCTATTTTAAAAGCCTTATCTTTACCGAGTATAATCTTTTGCAGCTCCTGCTCGTAAAAGGTTCCTTGTAAATTCTCACCGTCGTAATCTTGCAGTTTGTATACGGGAGGATCTCTCCCTATTCGTTCAGAAACGGTAAAATATTCATCCGTAAAGTTCTGTACGTAACCTTTCTCAAACTGATGTTTTAATCGCGAAATTCTAACGGTATCGCCGACTTTAAACTTGAAACTCAATTTTTTTCTTTGCTCTCTCGGCGCAAACAATCCATACAGGGTTTTAAAAACTTTGAAAGAGTTTCCCTCGTTCACTTCTGAGGGCTTCATTTTGATGCTGCTATGATAGCTGCGGTTGTAGGCGTGAACCAGGTCTTGCACCACGTCTACGTATTTTCTCGTATTGACGGCCGTGAAGTATCTCCACATTCTGGTTTTTAACGTCCTGTTGAACCGCTCACACACGCAGGCTTTCTGTCCGGTCCCGGTAGCAAAGTGAACGATGTTATTGTTTTTCATTAATGCCTGGAATCTGTTGTTAAAGAATTCTTTCCCTTCGTCGGTCTGAAGTTTTTTAGGAACCCTCCTCTCCTTGAGAATCGATTCGAAGGCCTTGGTAACCTCGACGCCGGTCTTGTTCTTTAGGACGCGCACCCACGCGTATTTGGATAGTATATCTATACAGGTTAGCATGAACTTTGCACCGTCGTTATGCTCCGATAAGCCGGACATATCTACCAGATCGGCTTGCCATTGCTCGTCAATGTGTTTCACGACTACTCTGTTTCTTTTAAATTTCCCTGAGACCGGTTTATGTAGAGTGTAAGCATCCTGCGCCGCTAACCAGGTTTTGATTTTTTCAGCATCTACTTTTTTACCGGTCTTCTCCTCAACGCTCCTTTGCAGACCCGCTACCCCACCGTAAGACCCGGGGTTTGAGGGGTTATAGTAAATCTTTTTCAGCAAACGTTCGGTCATGTTGATCCGAATACAATGATGCAACAAATACGTTGTTTCGTGGTTTTATTATCAAACTTGGCACATGAGATTACATTGCTTAATAGTTTTTATAAAACAAAACTTGACATGAGATTACATTGCTTAATAGTTTTTATAAAAAGAAAATGGCAAATGAGGATACATTGCTTAATAGTTTTTATAAAAAGAAAATGGCAAATGAGGATACATTGCTTAATAGTTTTTATAAAAAGAAATTGGCAAATGAGGTTACAATGCTTTATGGTTTCATAAACAAACTTTTGGCAAAAGAGATTACATTTATATTATGTTCATTTAATAATGAAAGAGTATGTTCAAAGGCTTCTTTTACATCAACCTTTTCATCTTTACTTAGTTTCAAAACACACACGTCGGTTACAAAGGTGAAAATGCATAATAGGTGAGCGTCTTTACATACAAAGGGTTTTTCAAACATGCAAGAAAGAATGCGTGATATATACGTATGCGTCGGATAACTAGTATTATTGGCTTCGGTGATCAGAGAACTCCATAGACCGCTAGATTCCCGTACTACACACATCAGTTTTTTTAAAGCAGATAATCTCTCATCGGCGAGATCGTAAGCTGTGACGTCGACGGTGTTGCTGAACAAAGAGATCATGTCCCTTATTAATTGATTGTTCTCGGATGTAGAACCGTCACGCCTGCTGACCAGGTTTCCCATAGTTTAGAACATTTCCTCTCAATTTTCAGACTGTTGAGGCTTCTTTTTCAGACGACTCGTCAAGGGCCATGGTTTCTTGCAGCGTCCAAATGTCCTTAAGGCGCTCCTGCAGGTCCTCGCACAGATCCTGACTTTGCTCTTCAATCTCTCTCAGAGCATCTTTGATGTTACTTTCGTGTTTTAGCTCCATCATCATCGCCTCAGCAGCGGCGGAGATCTTGCTGTGAGGAGGTGGATTTGAGACACCGCACATATTCAGCGCTACGGTCACCGTTTGCGGGAACCACGGCTTGAACACCTTCTTAAGCAGCTTGGGTAGGTTCAGACAGAAATAGCTAGGGTCAGGGTCGCTCAGGCATTGGTGCTGACGTTGACTCGGGTGATCGATAGCGCATCCGTTGCAGTTTTCCTTGATATCCTTATCGATAATCCCATCCAGCAGGGTTCCGATCACGGTTCGAATGATCTTTAGCACCTTCGTGCTGAGAACGCCGTCTATCTCATCGGCTGTTTTTTCGACTGAAGGTGTTTCGGGAGGCACGTTCTCTTTATCTTCAGGATCTGAAGGAGGCTGTTCTTCGTCGTCATTAGAGCTCGACGAGGAAGAGGTCTCGAGATCCTCCTCTAGGTTCGCCATGTCGATGATGACCAGTTTGTCGATGATGACCAGTTTGTCTTGCTCGGCTATGGTCGGCTCATTTATATCGGATGATGAGGAGTGGGAGGAGTCCTCTTCGTAGGGTTCCTCGATGATTTGCGACGGAGGCACGACTTTTTCTTCTTTGCACTCCTCAAACATGCCGTACAGATTCGTCTTAATAGTTTCAATGCCCATGTTTTTCATCATATTCTTGAACAGATTATCGACCATGGCGAAATACTTTAGCATGTGGTACCAGTTGAGACGCCCGTACTTCACCTCACCATTTTTCCCAACGTCATCTCCGGGAGCCCCGCGTTTACGCGAGCAGGTCACCGCCAAACAGAGGTCTACTACTCCCTCGGCGAGCATACACGCTCGGATGTTGAAAACGTGGTACGGGCTTCTGTAACCTTTCCATTCGTGCTCCTTAATAGTATGAAGCGGCACTTCTCCTCTCTCCACAAGGTATTCAAACTCCGTACACCATCTTCGGAACTCCTTCCAGTCGTACAGATCGTATTCCACTTTCTCTGTAGCATTCTCAAATATAAGGGCGGCCGTTCTTGGGATCGTGAAGAAGGTAACCGTGCAGGTGTTCTCGTCAAAAAAGTACCCTCCGCCACCCCTTCCATCTTTCAGAGGCCAGTAGCGTTGAGTGTCGCCGTGCGCCATCGGATCGATTCTTCGGGGTGGAGGGTGGGGGTGGAGGGTGGGGGGGGGGGGGGGGGTGGAGAGGGGGGGGTCAACTAGAGGTCAAAGTCGTAAATCACTTTTTTTTAAGTTTTGGAATATGCCGTCCTCTACTATCTCTCTCACAGGTAGGACCCACAGCTTTATTATACCAAAACAACAAGAAGAAACAACATAAAGGGTGTGTATTCTGTAGGAGATGAGGAGACATTCCTGACTGTAGCTAGACTGTAATGGAATGGTGTGTTTTTATCAGCTTTAGAAAGCCTGGTAATGTGTGAATGATTTGTTAATATTGCGAAACTTATAGTTTTAACCTGTGGAGCACCAGTTCAGCTACTTTTTACATTATTTTTCCATTGTTTGGTCTGAATCTATGCTGGAGATCTTATGTGAAATGGTCGGTTTTTAAGAAGTCAGGAACTTCATTCACAGCTGTTTCCATGGTGAGAAAATATAAGCAATGTGATCTTAGAAACACAGTGTCACATCTGGCTCCGCCCTCACCTGTCAATCATGTTTTCATTCACCGTGTGCTCAGTGTTTTAATTCCAGTTGTCACACCTCCTGGTTTAGTCCTCTGCCTCTGGTTATTAGTTACACCTGTGTCTAGTTCCTCGTTAGTCGTGTGAATATACATCCTGTGTTTCTTACTGGTCATTGTCCATATCTCTGTCTTACAGCCTCTGTGGTATGTTCATTGTTTGTTTCCGTGATCTTTAGCTTGTGTTTTTGTAAGCCTGTTTGTTATATGTTTTGTTCAATGTGTCTCTGCCTGTTATACATGTTGGCAAACTGAGCCTGGTCCATTCTAATGACTACGATACTGGACTTGCCCTTAATAAATATCTCATTCTTCTCAATGAATCACTGTAATCACATCCCTGACGCCATTCATGTGTTCAAACCATGGTTGTTGTAATAATAGTTATGGAATGTAACAGGAAAAAAAAAATGTACTTAATAAATTATAGATCAATAATACTGATGGTACCTGGAGTGGTCTGTGGAGTCGTCTTTCTGATGCTGGTTTTCTTGTTAATAAGATTCTCTGACTGTGTCTCTGCAGAACACAAACAGTAAATTAGAGTAAAACCCCACATGTGATGCTGAGGTGTGAGAAGCTTCATGAAGTCTTTAAAGCTCTGTGAGAAAGTGAAGTTTGAAAGATTGTTCACATTGTGCGTTGTGTACAGGAATGGTCTCTCTAATGCTGGTTCTCACTGTCAGGTGTCTCTGTCAGTATGAGGCAAGATTAAGCATGAAATCTCAAATCAACACAGTAATATCAAACACTGTGTGATTATGGTCACAATACTATCTGTTCTGGTACCTGGAGTGGTGTGTGGATTGATATTTCTAATGCTCGTTTTATTATTGTCAGGTGTCATTGTCACAGTTGTTGTCACTATGAGGAAATAATTAACAAATTAACCTGTCAAACTCATTCTAGTATCAGTGAGAACATTTTTCAGTAAGATGTGCTCTGGTTGCTACCTCTGTTCTCCATACTGAGAATGCTGCATTCAGGACACAACAGAGAACAAATATGAAAGAGTCAAACTGAATAGGACCAAATCTAGTATCACACCACAGACACAGGATTAGTTATTCAGTCACTCATTATGTTTTAAATGTTCACCGACATATAATTTCACCATTTATATACTTACAATTTAATTAAAACACAAATGTACATACAAACATACCTGTGAGTGCATCAGTGACTGTGAGGTGAACAGGAACCTGTACATCTCCAATAGAGCACCAGTACCAGCCAGCATCACTCTTCTTCAGTCCAGTCATCTCCACCTTGAAGGATCTTATTCCTTCCCTGATCCACACTGCTGAATTCTGGGATGCGTGAGTCCTCCCCACTGTGTAGCAGCTCCAGTCTGTAGATCTGCACCACTGCTTCTGTTTATTCTGATATGCAGCACTGTAGAGACACTGGACACTGACGCTGCTCCCCTCCTCTCCACTCACTCTGCTCCCCAACACAGACACCGCAGGAGCTGAACAAACACATATAAATACAGCAGTGTAAACATGTCCTCCACCATAAGAAACATCTGATAGAAGCCTTACAAACAGTCAGCAAGTCTATATCTAATACAGAGGGATAGGTATATGTATAGGTATTTATTCATCATACATTGTACAAGTACAAGATGAAATGCTTTTTTGCCCAGGGCCCAGTGTTAAAGCACCGAAAACCCAGAGCGGCGGTGGCATTACTGCACCTGCCTCGACGGGCGCCGCCGTTTACACAGAATGGAAGTGTAACGTTTGTGACGGGCAGGCATGACGCAATTGCAGAATTTAAAGGGTTTTAATGAAGAGAGAGACAAACACGACTAACCACAGAAGGCAGAGGGAGCTAGGCTAACGATAGGGAGAGAACACCAACGACACGGGTAAGCTAAACTACAGAGAAACGTAAACGCAAAAACCACAATGGACCTAGAACTACGAAACATATGTGAGGGGAGGTATACAATGAAGGGAGCAATGATGCTGGGACAACAATAGCGTAGACTACAAACTAAACAGACAAGGAAATATAAACTACAAGTGATTACCTAAGACGAGGAACATGCACGAAGTAAACACAAGCACGAAACACGGGGGGAACCAAACCAACATACAAAGACTAGAAACAAAACAGAGAGGGTACAAGGGCAAAGGCATGAACAGAATGCAAGGTACAACTGAGGAACAATGAGGAACTCACGTACAGGGAATGACCGACAAGGAATGAAACACTCGGGGTTCTTTATACACAGAGACGAGACGGTGAAACAAGACTCAGGTGTGCGAGACTAACGACGAGGGCGTGACAGACAGACGAAGGGACGAATGGGAGCGGGAGCTAGGCGGGACCAGGGAGGAGGGAGGGGCTGGACGTGACAGGAAGAGAAACATAGAGATAACGTTGGGAGAAGACAAAAAAATATGACCACAGATTATTCTCACAACAGGACAACAGTCTGTGTGCATGCAAAAAATCTCCATCGCACATACAGCATTGATAACACAGACAGTAAGCAATGAGAGGTGTGATTCATTGATAACACAGACAGTAAGCAGTGAGAGGCGTGATTAATTCAGATGGGGAGGGGGGAGCCAGAAGCCTGGCACACAGTTTTTGTGTCAAAGTTCGCAGTGGAAGGCGAAAGCCATCTCTGACAGTCTCTGTGTGGGGGTAGGAGCAGGTAATCAAGACGACGACCTTCTGAGAGAAATTTGTTTGGGCGCCAATGCAGATAATCATGAATGAAGAATTTAGCAGGGAGCTCGTCCTTGAGCATTTGAGCACACAAACTCCCCTTAAGTCAGCGGTCTCCCAACTGATCCAACTTCACGTGTAGAGCATTGATTCCCTCCATGATCACTTTTAAAAGTCACAGTCTGTGTTTCAACAGTTCCAACAGTTCCAACAGCTCTACCCACCGCGTCAATCAAGTTGGGCAATTTTCGTGGGCGTTCGATAACTGACCCCACTCTTTTAATTTCCCAATACACCAGGGCAACGCCTAATCCAATCAGCAGAAACCCAGTGATCAAAGTTTCAAATAAGAACGCGTCCTCAACATCTTCCAGGGAGAGAGGCGCAAGACACAAACTACACCACGTCCCCCCTGAGCCAGGACGGTCCGTCCAGACATGTGGGTTCTCCCACACCAGAGGCGGTCTTTGCATAGAGGCGTTGCTAGGCAATTGCCTTGGGCCCCTCCCACTGTAGGGCCCCCTTGTCTAGCTAAAGCCAGGTTCACACTACACGACTTTTCAGTTGTCAGGTTTTTGTGCCGTTCGCACTACACGACTGGTTGTGCTGTAATCGCGAGTCTTTCAGTTGTTGTGGCTTTCACACTACATGACTGATCGGCGACGTGGGCTCACGAATCAAACGACTGGGGAATCGCCGACTCGTCTGGCTGCCGTCCAAAAACACGAGAACACGAAAACGAAACACTCGCGAGAACCAGCAACACCACGTAGAAGAAAAAAAAACAATGTACATGTACTCCACATTTTCGTTATTATTATTTTTTTACCGTTTAACCACTCCATAGTCCCAAATTGCCAGAATTATTTAATCTCTCCGTTGTAGTGAACATAGATATAGTCAATCGCACTATTTCTCCAGTGCTGTCACAATAACTTAAACACAGTGTTGTAGTAAAGTTGTATGAAGCTAGACGCTGCTGTTGACTCACAGTCGCCAACTGGGCTACATATTAAACACGCTAGATATCTGCCGGTCGTCTGCGATGATTTGGCGACCACTCGGCGACGGCTAGGCGAGCGTCTTTCAGCAGTTCACACTACACGACTGAGCGAGTGCCGAGTGATCCCCGATTTGCCTCCGACCACAGTTTCTGTCGGCAATCAACAAAAAACAGTCGGCGACTGATAAACCAGCCTAAAATCGTGTAGTGTGAACCTGAACTTATTTCTCGCATATTAATGTTGATGGGCCCCCTAGCTAAATTCGCCTTGAGCCCCCAAATTGCTAAGTCCGCCACTGTCCCACACCATGACTCCACATGGAAAAAATAATGCCAATTGCGTTGAGAGACCACTTGATCAAATCCATTTTCTTTGCTAAAGTTCGAAGAACCACGTCAGGAAACTAAGACGAGACAAAGAAGCTAAGCTAGCTGAAACAGAGGGAGTGCAAGAGCAGAGATAAAGTGCGACCGCCTCTCATGAAAGCCGGAAGAGAAGGATTTCTTACCTGCACTAACTGTCAGATACAAATAATCCTTATCATCCGGTTTATGTTTATTACCAATTTCAGCAGCACACCAGTACCATCCAGAGTGATTGGTGTTCAGTCTGTTCAGTTCCACAGTAAACATATTGTGGGTTGGATGATCAATAACTGATGTGCTTCCATTTGTGTTTGCATAAGCTACTAAGATGCAAGAGGACCAATAGTATCCATGACACCAGAATTTGTTGTTTGATTTATAGGATTCATCATAAAAACATGGAATAGTGACAGAATCTCCACTTTTTACAGCAACGTGCTTCAGCGTCCTCATACACTCTGAGTCTGCAGACACACACACACACAGCACTCTGAAATAGGTCAGCTAATAAAGGACCAGTTACACCCATGAAACTGAAGACCACACAGGTGGTTCATAGGAGTGAACCAGCGCTGATCTTACCTGAGATACAGAGGAGAAACACAAAGAGAATGATAGAATCCATGAGAGAGTAACAGCACATGTAACACTTCGTGCAGGGCACAAATGACCAAATTATACACTTCCTGAATTGGGTGAGAGACACTTGGTCTGAGTCATGTGCTTATTTTTCTCACATTTTTACATCTCTCTCTTCTGCTTATTCACTAATGAAGACACTCAAAACAAAGTATTTAAAACAATAAAAAAGGAAAAATAACAATTTATAAAGTTAAATTTATAAAAAAGTATAAATTTATAGAGTTGTCGCTCTATCACTTCTGTGTGCAACACTTTTCTCAGTAAGAGAAAAAAAAATGAAGAAAATCAAGTGATGAAAAAACTATAGAGAAACGAAAATATTAAAAAGTGAAAACTTTTCTGAAACAGCAAATAGAAGGACAAGAATCAGTGACGTTATTTGTGGTGCTACTTTTGTCAAACACGCACTTCATATGGTGATGTTGGACATTATAGAAGAGGTGTGATAGTGCACATTAAATAGTTGTCTTCTACATTAGAGAAAGTGAACGACACGGCCAGTACTGAGAGGAGAGAGGAGTAACACACACCTGCTGTTAAAGGCTGATGAGCTGAATCTGTACTGATGACAGAATAAACAGTTTTATTCAACATTGTGTGATGTGATTGGCTTCTTGTGCATTTTGGTAACTGGATGCATTCAGTGGTTCAGAGGACTGTGTGACCGTCTCATTGGACAGCCAGTGTCTCGTCTTTAGGCCACAACGCTTCATTTACAGCGTGTCTGAAGTAGAGCAGTGTGATGCACTCTGGGAAAACCTCCTCCTGTAGGTTACAGCCTCACTCTGCAATCGTACCCATATTAGACTGACAACCAGCACCACTGTGTCCAGTAAAGACATGTGGTTACACTGGCAATCACTAATATATATCTTATATACATTGTATACAGGGGCGAGGCTAGGGTATTTTTAGTGGTGCTAGAGCACCACCGTGAGGTTGCTCAGCACCCCCTGGCTCAACACATTTTTAAAATATTATATTGTGCAAAAAACTTGCTCTGCACCTGCGCAATACTTTGGTTCGACTGGCCAATCTGGCAACCCTGCTTCAAAACGAGGCTTGTGACCAGTCCACTTATCAACTATATCTCTTCTGATTGGTTGGCACATTCACGGGACTGCTTGCTGCTAGAATTGTCTACAGCTTGGCATTGTGTTCTGGTCGTAAGCTAGCTGTTCACATTCTACATTTCTGGATCTGCGAGGCAGTCAGCACCTGAGCTGGGGTGAGAAGGTATGTTTCTTCACTGCAAAAAAAAAATCTTAACAAGTAAAATTAAGTAATTTTAAGGCAATAAGTCTTTTTTTCTCTGATAAGAATTTTTTAATTTTTTCTAGCGTTTGTTTTTCTTTACTCCCAAAACAAATGTTGAGTTATCTTATAACTTATCTTAAGTTATCAATATTTGTCTCAGGCTCTCTGTTATCCCTGTGAAGCCACCATCTTTTGAAATGAAGTCAAGATTGAATGTTGTAGGGGAAAACACAACTCAAAGCAAAACTAATACGGCTCCAAAATTGATAAATGTACTAGTTCGCCTTTTTTGGTGAGAAAAAATGTGCCTCTGTCGTGAGCACTGGGGGAGCTGGGCACCCCTAAAGACCAGATCCTAAAATCGCCCCTGATTGTATATATATACACTACCGTTCAAAAGTTTGGGGTCACTTAGAAATGTTCTTATTTTTGAAAGAAAAACTGTTTTTTTTTTCAATGTAGCTAACATTAAATGCATCAAAAATACACTCTATATATTATTAATGTGGTAAATGACTAATCTAGCTGTAAACGTCTGTTTTTTTTTATTATTTTATTTAAATTTTACAACTTTACATACAAATAAGCCACATAGTACCCACCCAACCACCCACCCACCCACTCACAAACTCTCAGAAAGCAAAAATAAATAAACAAATTAGTAACAACAATAATAATAATTTAAAAATATATAGTAATAAGAAAGAAAAAAAAAGACTTTAATAATAAATAAATAAAAATAATTAAAAAGGGCAGCACACTTATTAACTGTTTATCATTGTTTATCCTTTAGGCATTGCTAGTTTGGTCTTTTTGAACATCTGGTTTTTAATGCAATATCTACATAGATGTACGGAGACCAGTGATGCCGGTCGGACTACTTTTTTCAGTCGGACTACTTTTTTCAGTAACGAGTAGTCTAACGCAACTACTATTTAAAAACTAGTAGTCAGATTAAAGTTACTTATCTAAAACATCGTGCGTTACTATTTCTGCATTTTGGGGGAACGTAGGTTATATTTATTCGTTCTTATTTTTTGGCTACACACGGTTACGTCATCTCTGCTCTGCGGCGCCAAAGTCAGATGTGAACAATATGGAAGGAGAGGTTCCCCTTTAGCAGCTGGAAATACAGGCATTATTTTGATTTTATTTCGGTTAAGGATGACAACATTAAGGTCTGTTGTACACTCTTTGCTGGCGACAGAGTGCTGTCTACCTTCAAAAACACAACGTCAAATCTGAAAAAAACGGGGGGTTGCGAGTGTAAATTGTTACCGGGCGGGGTGTAAAATGGACTAAATTAAGAATTATATCGCGATCTATCGATCGCCGGTGGTTGGCGACAGAGCGAACTAGTAACTCATTGAATCGTAGATGTGGATCAGAGGTAAATAAACTAGATTTTTTTTTTTGGCGTGAGATATCGGATGTAAGGGGTGTGAGCGTGTGAAAACGGTCAAATGCGTGTGTCTCACATTCAATGCGTGAGAGTTGGCAACCCTGTAAGTGGGCGGAGTTGAACAGAAAGACTGTCTTATTTATTTTTTATTTAAAAAACATTTAAGCCAATTTCAAGAAAAAGTTTACAAATGCCAGTGTCATTTTTGATGTTCCGGTTAAAATACAAGTCAATAAAGTGAGTATTGGCAGAACTGGTAGTCATTTTCATGTTATAGGGGCGGGGGATCATCCTCTGCTGAAAGTAACTAAAAGTAATCTAACTTAGTTACTTTTAAAAGCAAGTAGTCAGTAACTTAACTGAGTTACCTTTTAAAGAAGTAGTCAGTAGTCGGATTACTATTTCAAAGTAACTATGGCAACACTGATGGAGACCCATTTCCAACAACCATCACTCCAGTGTTCTAATGGTACATTGTGTTTGCTAACTCTGTAAGGAGGCTATTGGATATGTAGAAAACCCTTGAAACCCCTTGTGCAAGTAGGTTAGCACAGCTGAAAACAGTTTTGCTGAGTAGAGAAGCTATAAAACTGACCTTCCTTTGAGCTAGTTGAGAATCTGGAGCATTACAATTGTTGGTTCGATTAAACTCACAAAATGGCCAGAAAAGAAAACAACTTTCAATTGAAACTCGACAGTCTATTCTTGTTCTGAGAAAGGAAGTCTATTCCATGCGAGACATTGCCAAGAAACTGAAGATTTCCTACAACGGTGTGTACTACTCCCTTCAGAGGAGAGCACAGACAGGCTCTAACCAGAGTAGAAGGAGAAGTGGAAGGCCCCGCTACACAACTGAGCAAGAAGACAAGTACATTAGAGTCTCCAGTTTGAGAAATCGACGCCTCACAGGTCCTCAACTGGCAGCTTCATTAAATAGTACCCGCAAAACGCCAGTGTCAACGTCTACAGTGAAGAGGCGACTCCGGGATGCTGGCCTTCAGGGCAGAGTGGCAAAGAAAAAGCCATATCTGGCTAATAAAAGAAAAAGATTAATATGGGCAAAAGAACACAGACATTAGACAGAGCAAGATTGGAAAAAAGTGTTATGGACAGACGAATCAAAGTTTGAGGTGTTTGGATCACACAGACGAACATGTGTGAGACACAGAACAACTGAAAAGATGCTGGAAGAGTGCCTGACACCATCTGTCAAACATGGTGGAGGTAATGTGATGGTCTAGGGTTGCTTTGGTGCTGGTAAAGTGGGAGATTTGTACAAGGTAAAAGGGATTTTGAATAAGGAAGGCTATCACTCCATTTTGCAACACCATGCCATACCCTGTGGACAGTGCATGATTGGAGCCAATTTCATCCTGCAACAGGAAAATGACCCAAAGCACACCTCCAAATTATGCTCAAACTATTTAGAGAAGAAGCAGGCAGCTGGTGTTTTATCGGTAATGGAGTGGCCAGCGCAGTCACCAGATCTCAACCCCAGTGAGCTGTTGTGGGAGCAGCTTGACCGTATGGTATGAAAAAAGTGCCCATTAACCCAATCAAACTTGTGGGAGCGTCTTCTGGAAGCATGGGGTGAAATTTCTCCAGATTACCTCAGCATATTAACAGCTAGAATGCCAAAGGTCTGCAATGCTGTAATTGCTGCTAAGGGAGCATTCTTTGACGAAAGCAAAGTTTAAAGTAGAAAAATATTTCAAATAAAAAGAAAACATTATTTCTACCTTGTCAATGTCTGGACTATATTTCTATTCATTTTCCAACTCATTTGATAAATAAAAGTATGAGATTTCAGGGAAAACACAAAATTGTCTAGGTGACCCCAAACTTTTGAACGGTAGTGTATATATTAGGGGTGGTGTCACGCCTGGCTCTGCCCCCTCCCTGTCTGTCTAGCCCGGCTCCTCCTCCCCTGGTCTTCTGTTTAGTTCCACCTCTCGTTTTGTCATTGGTTTCAGCTGTTGCTTGTTTGAGTGTTCGTTTGGGTTTGTATTTATTCAGTGTGTTTCAGGTCTTCAGTGTGGGTCAATGATGATGTTGATAGTTTTGCTTCTGTTCATGTCTTAAGCTAGGTGAAGAGTTTTTGGGTTGTCTTTCTCCATGTTGCAGTTGGATGTGTGTGCCTGGTTTGAATTTCAGTGTGTAAGGTTTGTTTCTGGTTTGTCACGTTTCCCTTTGTTGTGTTCAGTTTGCCTGGTGTTGTATATGGTTAGTTTTCGTTGAGTCATGTTTCCTTATGTTGTATTCTAGCTGTGTGTTGTCCTGAGAGTTTGTGTTTAAGTTTAGTAGCCTATGTGTTCAGTGTTTCCTAATTCAAAGTGTATAGTATGCATTATGGTCTTCATTTCTGTTTGTTCTACTTAGGTCTTGTGTTTAGTTCCGGTGTCCTTGTATTGCCTCTAGTCTTACGTTTTGGTTTGTTCATTATCTTTATGTGTCTCTTAATAATACAAGTTTGAGTTCACTTGGGTATGTGCTGCGTCTTGTTTTGTTAGTAGTCTTTGTGTCTGTTATATGGTAAAACATGCCACGGAAGAGTAGAGTTATCCGTGTGGGCACTTTACGGTTAGCCAGTATGACTACCTCTAGCAGCCTTGAGTCCCGCTCTCTAATGCCAGTGCGTCCGCCCCCTAGTCATGGTACCACCCCACCGTTACAGGTGGGCATAGATTAATATTTTTAATCTAGATTAATCTCACTGAAATCTTGAAATTAATCTATATTAAAATGGCTCATATGCGTGTTACCCAAGTAATGACTAAAAGTCAGTTTTTGAGATAGGGTTTCTTAATACAGAGGGTGCATTAGACCAGGGGCTCATCACCTGTTTCCAAAATGTATCAATGACTGTTTGAGAAAGCTGTTCTACTTTAATACTTGAAGAAAAAAAAACATGCTCAATAAAATGTAGGCTACTCGTGTTCAATGGTTTATTCAGTTAAACATGAATTTGTAAGCCTACATACTGTACATTAAAAGGGGTTGATAACATGTTTATTCAGCTAAACATGATATTTGAAATGTAAGCCAACATTTAGTACATTTAACCTCACGGATGAAATTTGGGGTGGACTTTTTCAAAAGCCGGTTTTGGTCCTCTGCAGTTTTAACGGTTAAAAATAAATATTTAAATAGCGACGAATCTAGCACTAGGACCATGCAGAAAACGACCGCTCCGAGCTCCGCTCCGGTAACATTTTACGTTCCTAAAATGAATTTTCCATAAAGCAAACCTGGCGACTTCATGGCTGCATCCATGTAAACACACGTACGATTTGTAATTCACAGGTTTGAAAACTCGTTCTCGCCCCTACTGTGCATTTTGGTTAGGAATACAGCCAGAGCCGGCCCTGACCAATGTGGTTCCCTGGGCGAGATTTTGGTTGGCGCCCCCACCATCATCAATCATCTGATTTTACACTCACACAGACACCGCAAAGCTTTATGTTTTTGATAAATATTTTTTTATTTTAGAACGAAAACAGTAAAATCAAAGAAACAAATAAAAACCAAATGAATTATAAATATTACAGTATAACAATAAATATATTGTTCAAAAATATTTTAAAACTATCTTAGATAAAGTAGTGCAGAGAACAACTTTTAAATATGAATAATAAATAAATATTGGTGTAGTGAGGTGGAGGGATATGATGGTGTAATGCTGCCTCACTGGAAGGTGATAAGGTTGAGAATGTGTCTTCTGGTGGTCCAGGATGTGTAGAAACAGGATTTAAATATTTCAAAAGTGCATCTGAAAGGAACAGAGGAGTATATGTTAATATATTTATTTATTTATTTAAAAAACTTACTGAGCTAAGCTAATAATAGCACCTACTAGGATTGGGCAGTATGATGACTATTGTAAAATTGTGGCAGTATATTAACCACGTGACGTGACGCAACGTGCCAAATCTGTACTTTGAAAAATTTGCATTCATTAAAAAGATCTGTGGGCGGGGTCAGCAGTTGGAGCTCACTGATTGGTTATGGAGTGGCGGTTTTCACTAGGATCATACAGATGGGAAAAAGCCATAATGACGATGAGTGCTAGTTATGAGTCAAGCGAACTGGTTTAAAAGAAAAACACCACTCCTACAGATTGGCAGCATTTTGGATTTGTTTCAAATTAAAAGGGAGAGCCAGCAAACCTATGAGTCAGTGTGTAAGATCTGCTTATATTCTCCGCCAAAGATGGAAACACATCAACATGCATTCTCATATAAAACGAAGCACCCTTCAAGTACAACATACAGTATAGTGTAATTCACCATATTATATTACCTTTGGATTCTTCCTCCTGTTTTCTCATTTTTCTCCCCTGGGCACCAGAGAACTTCGGTTTTTTTGGCATCTTTCCGGAGAGATGTCACTCACAGAGAAACAGTAACGAGGAGGTGCGCAGAGCGAGCGGGAGGGAGGGGGCTGCACGGGTGATGGGTATCGTGTGCTATTATAATTATTAATTTGACTAATATTATTAAACAATGAAGTTGTGATTATGTGGACTTTGCTTGTTTTCATATTTATGAATTGTTCATTTGTAATAAATAAATAAATAAATAACGCATGCACGCGAGCGCCCCCCTGGACAGCCGGTGTTCTGCCGGAACAGGAGGTCATATCCTCCTATTCACCGTATTTCACCACGCCCACTTTCAAGTGTGTGTTTCTTCCGCCTTTGTGTTAGAACTTCCGGTCAGCTATTTTCGCATTAGTGTACACTACTACATTTTAATGATTTTTTTCATAAAATAGGCATTCTTGTCTATTTACTTCTTTACTTAATTACTTTAAATGACAAAATGAATGCAAGGAAAAGATGTGGCCACTGATTATAAAATAGTTACTTATCTGATAGCCTCACAAGCACCCGACACGTTTGCTTCATCGTAGCTTCATAACCGAGCCATTTCTCGGGATAAGGATGATCTGGTGTTGGTGTTGGTAAGAGCAGACGTGTGGACGTTTGGGTGGATGTTTTAAATTTAGCGCCTTCAGCCTTAGACGCAGGTCCTCTTCTTTGGAAGGCGGTGGATATAAGTTATAAGGTGCCCCACAACACTCAGATCTTTTCGAGCTGTGTTCGTAACACTGTTGGTCAAGCACTGCTACATCTTCGTGCTGCGCCGTTTGTTTACAAGCCTAGCGAGCCGCTAATACCTTTAAAACCGGCGTAGTGGAAAACTGGAGACTAGCGGTATGAAGTATCTGTGATATTGTGATTTGAGTCTCGTTGGTGAGACGCGGTTCTTCTGTCACACGTTTGGAATAAACCACATACGAGGTGCAGCAAAGGCACCACACACGACTGAGGGAGGTTTAAAAACTACTGACACTGTCTGTTATTTTCTTCCTAAAAGTGAGCGCAGGTCAGTGGCGTTGTAACGAGTGTTGATAACGGAGTTTATCCACTTTTTACCTAGAAAACAACAGTTGCGTACATAACAGAGCTCGTAGTGTGCTCCAAACGTGACAAAGTCCTGAAGCATATCACGACTTATGTTTATATCGAAGTTTGTGCTTGTTTTTTTACTTAATTTGTGTCCATTTTACATCCACCCCGCTAATAATTTACACTCGCCACCCCTCTTGGTCTCTTGTGGCTCTTGGTCTCTGACGGGTTGGCCACCTCTGCTCTAACTGAACATATTATGCTAGTCATTTTGTGTTTGTTGTCGTTTCGCTTGTAATCGGTATCAGCGTATCCGTAGCACCGGAAGTTCTAACACAAAGTCAACCAAGATGGCCCTGCCCAACGTTGTCATGGAAAATAGCGTGAATAGCAGGGGTGGCCAACCCGCGGCTCTTTGCCTGGTTTCATGCGGCTCCCCAGCCGGTCCGCGGGCTCACCTGCACAAACGGGGCGACACACTGCTACATTTTCGTGGTGCGCGGTTAGTTTACAAGCCTAGCGAGCCGCTAATACTTTTAAAACCGGCGTAGTGGAAAACACGCATTTGACTGTCTTCACAGCTAATAATTTACACTCGCCAATTTACATATGAAGCACATGTTCATATTCAAACATACAACAAATAATGAATGTAAAATGCATATACATAAACAATGCTATTAACATATCTCGCAGGTCAAAAAACACTGGATTTTGTTTTGTCTCCTATATACATTGTTTGAATCGTTCGTTGTTCATTGTGTAAATCATTACATGGTTAAATATGTTTATTTATGACAGGAAAAGTAATTGTGAAATATGGATTTGTTGAGTGAATCACTTCCTTAGTATGTTTCTGGAGATGAATAACAATAATAATAATAATTGTTTTATCTATAGCACCTTTAAAAACAAGCTTACAAAAGTTATTTAGATTATAAAGATGAAACACAAATGATATTACAAATAGGAAGAGTAGAAAAATATTAAGTATTTTAAATGGAAGACTGTGAAAGACATGTAACACTTGTGTGTGGATTGGTCTCTCTGATGCTGGTTTACTTACTGTCAGGTGTCATTGTCACAGTTGTTGTCACTAAGAGGAAATAATGAACAACTTAATCTTTCAGCCACATTCTGGTATCAGTGAGAACCTTTTCCAGTAAGATGAGCTCTGGTTGCTACCTCTGTTCTCCATACTAAGAATGCTGCATTCAGGACATTCACCACAGACACTGGATTAGTTATTCTGTCTCTAGTCAGTGCTGTCTTATTTTAAATGTTCATCGACATATAGTTTCACCATTTAAAACACAAAGGTACATGTAAACATACCTGTGAGTGCATCAGTGACTGTGAGGTGAACAGGAACCTGTACATCTCCAACAGAGCACCAGTACCAGCCAGCATCACTCTTCTTCAGTCCACTCATCTCCACCTTGAAGGATGTTTTCCCATCATCAGTGATTTGTACTGCTGAATTCTGGGATGTGTAAGTCCTCCCCACTGTGTAGCAGCTCCAGTCTGTAGATCTGCACAACTGCTTCTGTTTATTCTGATATGCAGCACTGTAGAGACACTGGACACTGACGCTGCTCCCCTCCTCTCCACTCACTCTGCTCCCCAACACAGACACCGCAGGAGCTGAACAAACACATATAAATACAGCAGTGTAAACATGTCCTCCATCATAAGAAACATCTGATAGAAGCCTTACAAACAGTCAGCAAGTCTATATCTAATACAGAGAGATTTCTTACCTGCACTAACTGTCAGATACAAATAATCCTTATCATCCGGATTATATTTACCACCAATTTCAGCAGCACACCAGTACCATCCAGAGTGATCAGTGTTCCGTCTGTTCAGTTCCACAGTAAACATATTGTGGGTTGGATGATCAATAACTGATGTGCTTCCATGTGTGTTTGTATAAGCTACTATGGTGCAAGAGGACCAATAGTATCCATGACACCAGAATTTGTTGTTTGATTTATAGGATTCATCATAAAAACATGGAATAGTGACAGAATCTCCACTTTTTACAACAACGTGCTTCAGCGTCCTCATGTTCTCTGAGTCTGCAGATACACACACACACACACACACACACTGCTTTACAAAGCTCACTGTCTGGATCTCAGTACTGAGCAGGTAGGATTTATGTCCAATGTTAAAGTGAAGATCAGTTCAGAGATGTCTGGAGCTACACTGCACTCCGAAATAGTTCAGCTAATAAAGGACCAGTTACAGCCATGAAACTGAAGACCACACAGGTGGTTCATAGGAGTGAACCAGCGCTGATCTTACCAGAGATGCAGCTGAGTTGGACATATATTGTACAAAACTATTCTGTCATATAACTTCGAAATCATATCATGGAGGAATGCTACTAACACACCGTCAACATGGTTATACCTGGACCTGCTTTTATCTATGAATGTATAATGCATGACAATTCAGTTAATATTATAAATGTAAAGATGTGGAGCTCGGAGGCCCCCAGTCATTGAGTCTTGTAATGGTATGGTAATCTGAGATGTTGATGCTGTCATCCAGCCATGTCATGTTCATTCTAGTTGTGATAATGACTTGGGTGGAAAGCAATGCCTCAGTGAGCCCTCATGACTGTGGTCACCTGCAGGCCCCTCCCTTTAGTTATGCTGCTACTGATAAGCCTGCCGCAGCCACATGCTAATCACTGGCACTTGTTCTATATACACTCACCGGCCATTTTATTAGGTACACCTGTCCAACTGCTCATTAATGTAAATGTCAAATCAGCCAATTTCATGTCTGCAACTCAGTGCATTTAGGCATGTAGACATGGCCATGACGATCTGCTGCAGTTCAAACAGAGCATCAGAATGGGGAAGAAAGGTGATTTAGGTGACCTTGAACATGGCATGGTTGTTGCTGCCAGATGGGCTGGTCTCAGAAACTGCTGACCTACTGGAATTTTCACATACAATCAGAGAATGGTCAGAAAAAGAGAAAATGTGAGCAGCAGTTCTATGGACGCAAATGCCTTGTTAATGCCAGAGGTCAGAGGAGAATGGCCAGACTGGTTCGAGCTGATGGAACAGCAACAGTAACTCAAGTAACCAGTCATTACAACCGAGGCCTGCAGAAGAGCATTTCTGAACGCACAACTTGTCAATCCTTGAGGCTGATGGGCTACAGCAGCAGAAGACCACACCGGGTGCCACTCCTGTCAGCTAAGAACAGGAAATTGAGGCTACAATTTGCACAGGCTCATCAAAACTGGACAATAGAAGATTGGAAAAACATTGCCTGGTCTGAGGAGTCTCGATTTCTGCTGCGTCATTCAGATGGTAGGGTCTGAATTTGGCTTCAACAACATGAAAGCATGGATCCATCCTGCCTTGTATCAACGGTTCAGGCTGGTGGTGGTGGTGCAATGGAGATGCGGATATTTTCCTGGCACACTTTTGGCGCATTAATACCAATTGAGCATCACTTCCAGCTGTAACGAATCAGACTCGTGAGGCATGTTGGGATCCATGTGCAGGTCAAGGGTTTTAATAAGGACAATCCAGAAACGTAGTCGTACAGGCAGGGATCGAGTAATCCAGATAACAGAGGTGATGTCGAAGGCAAGGCAAAGGCAACGTCGAGAGAACCAGGCAGATAATCATACACAGAGAGACTAACGAGATAAACGCTTGGTATGCAGACTATGGAAGAATGGCAATACTTCGCAACGAGCAAGGGGGCTGGCTGTGTTAAATATGCTTCACAATCAGTTGTAATGACAGACAGCTGGTGCACACTAAAACTCCGGGGAGTCAGACCTCTGGTGGCGAGATCGGGGAGTGCAGGACCTGACACCAGCAGGATAATGTGCTATGTAATAAAGCGCAAATAATCTCAGACTGGTTTCTTGAACATGACAATGAGTTCACTGTACTTGAATGGCCTCCACAGTCACCAGATCTCAATCCAATAGAGCACCATTGGGATGTGGTGGAACGGGAGATTCACATCATGGATGTGCAGCCGACAAATCTGTAGCAGCTGCGTGATTCTATTATGTCAATATGGACCAGACTCTCTGATGAATATTTCCAGTACCTTGTTGAATCTACCCCACAAGGATTAAGGGAGTTATAAAGGCAGAAGGGGGTCCAACTCGGTACTAGCAAGATGTACCTAATAAAGCAGCCGGTCAGTGTATATGGATGTGTAATTTGATGTTTACATATTTCACCTGTATTTTGTATCCTGGTTACATGCTTCTACCAAAGATAATTCTGTACAAGCAATTAGGAGATGGTATGGCTTGCCCTTGGCTGTGCCGATGCCATTGATAGATGTGACCCATGACTGACCAGTGCAGTGTTCATGTTTACAGTGAAATGATGAGTACTTAATCCAATAACCTTAAGCCAATAACTAAAATCAAAGCAACCTTTCAGGATGTTTTAATGTGTTTTTAATAGCAATAGCTTCAAATGTCTTTAGGTCTTACCCCCGTCAGGGACACTTACTAAACTTCCTTATTGACATACAGATGCAGAAAACCAGAACGGTCAGCAGCAGAAGTCCCACCCCCATCAGACTCCAAATAACTGTGATCTTTTTGTCCCTGAGGAGGGGACATATTTGTTAGCACAAGTCATTTCTTACTAAATGAATCAGAGGACAGTATATTTAGAGAGTATTCATCCTGTATTTTACATCACTGTGGAGTGTAACCAGTGATGGGCAGTACATTTATCTCTCATAGATGTGTTTTTGCACATCAATAAATGTATGTTATGGACACTGGAAAGATCTGTAGACGTGATCAGCAATTAATCTTCAGTTACTTGTTTTCCTGGGTTTGTTCTTTGTTTTCAGTTGTATTCATGTGAGTTGTAGCTGTAGAAGAAAATGTGACACTTTGTCCAAAAAAAAAGAAAAGAATATGGTGTTATGGTGTTAACCAGATAGTAGACAAGAAGGTGTGAGGTTGTTAACCAGAAACTTAAAATGAACTCTTTAACAGAATTAACAGAACTGACAAAACTTATACAGTACTCACTGAAACAGTACTGTTTTAAACTGTAGAAATTCATTTCAGATATTTAAAGAAAAGCATTAAAATATGGAGTGAGTAACAGAAATGAAAAGTATATTAAACAAGGATCAAGAAATGAATGTCTACATTTGGACTATAAACTACCACCATAGTAAACGCATCAAATGCATCGTATCACAATTAACATATGTCATGTGATGGACCTCAGTTGTTGTCTTCAGTACAATATAGGAAAGTGATAAATGAACTTACATGCTGTCCTCACTGCTGGAAACTGCAGTCACAGATGTCGTTAAAGTAGAACAGAATTAACAAATTAATTCTAAAAGCATTTATAAGAGCTAAACTCAAATTTTCTAAAAAACAAAATCACTGTATTGTGTGCACAGGTGTGTGTGTGTGTGTGTGTGTATTATTAAACAGTAAGTGTCCGTATCAGTGTAATGAGAATGACTGCTGCTATGTTTATTTCTGTAAGAATCATGGTGGAGACGTGAATCAATGTAATCACATCCCTGTAGCCTTTTCCTATGTTCAAACTGTACTCATTGTAAACGGCATTTTCACATTCAGTGTTTTAGGAATGACTGTAGAAACAAGTGTGATGTGTAAACAGCAACCTGATGGTGACATAAAGCTTTGTGCTGCCTTGTCAAATGAGAAATGTGATGACAGTTGTGTTTAGCGGATTGTAAAATGTAAGTCTGTGTAATAGTGTATATGGATAGTGTAGTAATAGTTATCCAACCTAACCAACGTAGTTGATAACATCAAACACCTTGTTCCTGTGGGCATAACACTATCTGTTCTGGTACCTGGAGTGGTGTGTGGATTGGTCTCTCTGATGCTGGTTTTCTCATTGTCAGCAGTCATTGTCACAGCTGTTGTCACTATGAGGAAAGAATGAAAAAAATTACTTTTCAGTCATATTCTGATATCACTGAGAACATTTTTCAATAAGATGGTCTCTGGTTGCTCTGTTCTCCATACTGAAAATGTTGCATTCAGGACACAACAGAGACCAAATATGAAAGAGAAAAAAACTGACTCACTTCTACTCTTGTACACTAGGACTACTATCACACCACAGACACAGGATTAGTTATTATGTGGTTTAAATGGTCATCAACATATAATTTCACCATTTGATTACTACATTAAAACACAAAGGTGCATGCAAACATACCTGTGAGTGCATCAGTGACCTGTACATCTCCAACAGAGCACCAGTACCAGCCAACATCACTCTTCTTCAGTCCAATCATCTCCACCTTGAAGGATCTTATTCCTTCCCTGATCCACACTGTTGAATTCTGGGATGTGTGAGTCCTCCCCACTGTGTAGCAGCTCCAGTCTGTAGATCTGCACCACTGCTTCTGTTTATTCTGATATGCAGCACTGTAGAGACACTGGACACTGACGCTGCTCCCCTCCTCTCCACTCACTCTGCTCCCCAACACAGACACCGCAGGAGCTGAACAAACACATAAATACAGCAGTGTAAACATGTCCTCCGTCATAAGAAACATCTGATAGAAGCCTTACAAACAGTCTGCAAGTCTATATTTAATAGAGAGAGATTTCTTACCTGCACTAACTGTCAGATACAAATGATCCTTATCATCCGGATTATGTTTATTACCAATTTCAGCAGCACACCAGTACCATCCAGAGTGATCAGTGTTCAGTCTGTTCAGTTCCACAGTAAACATATTGTGGTTTGGATGATCAATAACTGATGTGCTTCCATGTGTGTTTGTATAAGCTACTATGGTGCAAGAGGACCAATAGTATCCATGACACCAGAATTTGTTGTTTGATTTATAGGATTCATCATAAAAACATGGAATACATTTACATTTACATTTATGGCATTTAGCAGACGCTCTTATCCAGAGCGACTTACAAAAGTGCTATGTAGTTGCTTGGAATCTCCAAGGTAGAATAGATAGTTCTGAACACAAGGTACTCTAAGCTGGAAAAACCACTAGACGAAAGTCAAATGATACCTAACAATTATACCTGAATATACACATCCCCTGAGGAAAAAGACAGTAAACAATTCCTATAACCCAATTATGCACAATACCTGAGGAAAGAGACGATAAAGTACAATAGACAAAGCATAATTATGCAAAGTGCACTTGAAAGAGGTGGGTCTTCAGTCGGCGTCTGAAGACAGCAAGTGACTCCGATGTTCGGACACACAAGGTAAGTTCATTCCACCACCTTGGAGCCAGGACAGAGAAAAGTCTGGATGCTTGTCTCCCATGTGTCCTGGATGATGGAGGGTCAAGACGAGACATACTTGAGGCGCGGAGGGCTCTAGGTATGCATCTGGGTTTTACCATGGCCATCAAGTAAGGAGGAGCTGGACCATTCTTTGCTTTGTAGGCCAGCACCAGGGTTTTATATTTGATGCGGGCAGCTACCGGAAGCCAGTGGAGGGAGGACAGCAAGGGAGTGACATGGCTGAACTTGGGAAGGTTGAAGACCAACCGAGCTGCAGCGTTCTGGATCAGTTGCAGGGGTTTGATGGCATGCATAGGAAGACCAGCCAGTAGGGAGTTGCAGTAGTCCAGTCTTGAGATAACAAGGGACTGGACAAGGACCTGAGTGGCCTCCCTAGAGAGAAATGGCCGAATCCTCCGAATGTTGTGAAGGGCGAATCTGCATGATCGTGTTGTGTTAGCAACGTGGGCCGTGAAGGAGAGCTGATTGTCGACAACTACACCAAGGCTACGCGCTTCCATGGATGGAGTGATCACGGTGTTCTCGAATGAGATAGGAAGATCACGATGAGGACTGGCTCTTGCAGGGATGTACAGCATCTCTGTCTTGCTTGGGTTAAGCTTTAGGTGGTGAGCTGCCATCCAAGAGGCAATGTCTTTCAGACATGCAGAGATTCGAGCTGAAACCTGTGTGTCAGAGGGTGGGAAGGAAAAGAAGAGCTGGGTGTCATCCGCATAACAGTGATAAGAGAAGCCATGTGCAGAGATTGACTCACCCAGTGAGCGGGTATAAAGGGAAAAAAGAAGTGGACCCAGCACTGAGCCTTGTGGAACACCGGTGGAGAGTTTGCATGGCGTGGATGTCAATATGGACCAGACTCTCTGATGAATATTTCCAGTACCTTGTTGAATCTACCCCACAAGGATTAAGGGAGTTATAAAGGCAGAAGGGGGTCCAACTCGGTACTAGCAAGATGTACCTAATAAAGCAGCCGGTCAGTGTATATGGATGTGTAATTTGATGTTTACATATTTCACCTGTATTTTGTATCCTGGTTACATGCTTCTACCAAAGATAATTCTGTACAAGCAATTAGGAGATGGTATGGCTTGCCCTTGGCTGTGCCGATGCCATTGATAGATGTGACCCATGACTGACCAGTGCAGTGTTCATGTTTACAGTGAAATGATGAGTACTTAATCCAATAACCTTAAGCCAATAACTAAAATCAAAGCAACCTTTCAGGATGTTTTAATGTGTTTTTAATAGCAATAGCTTCAAATGTCTTTAGGTCTTACCCCCGTCAGGGACACTTACTAAACTTCCTTATTGACATACAGATGCAGAAAACCAGAACGGTCAGCAGCAGAAGTCCCACCCCCATCAGACTCCAAATAACTGTGATCTTTTTGTCCCTGAGGAGGGGACATATTTGTTAGCACAAGTCATTTCTTACTAAATGAATCAGAGGACAGTATATTTAGAGAGTATTCATCCTGTATTTTACATCACTGTGGAGTGTAACCAGTGATGGGCAGTACATTTATCTCTCATAGATGTGTTTTTGCACATCAATAAATGTATGTTATGGACACTGGAAAGATCTGTAGACGTGATCAGCAATTAATCTTCAGTTACTTGTTTTCCTGGGTTTGTTCTTTGTTTTCAGTTGTATTCATGTGAGTTGTAGCTATAGAAGAAAATGTGACACTTTGTCCAAAAAAAAAGAAAAGAATATGGTGTTATGGTGTTAACCAGATAGTAGACAAGAAGGTGTGAGGTTGTTAACCAGAAACTTAAAATGAACTCTTTAACAGAATTAACAGAACTGACAAAACTTATACAGTACTCACTGAAACAGTACTGTTTTAAACTGTAGAAATTCATTTCAGATATTTAAAGAAAAGCATTAAAATATGGAGTGAGTAACAGAAATGAAAAGTATATTAAACAAGGATCAAGAAATGAATGTCTACATTTGGACTATAAACTACCACCATAGTAAACGCATCAAATGCATCGTATCACAATTAACATATGTCATGTGATGGACCTCAGTTGTTGTCTTCAGTACAATATAGGAAAGTGATAAATGAACTTACATGCTGTCCTCACTGCTGGAAACTGCAGTCACAGATGTCGTTAAAGTAGAACAGAATTAACAAATTAATTCTAAAAGCATTTATAAGAGCTAAACTCAAATTTTCTAAAAAACAAAATCACTGTATTGTGTGCACAGGTGTGTGTGTGTGTGTGTGTGTATTATTAAACAGTAAGTGTCCGTATCAGTGTAATGAGAATGACTGCTGCTATGTTTATTTCTGTAAGAATCATGGTGGAGACGTGAATCAATGTAATCACATCCCTGTAGCCTTTTCCTATGTTCAAACTGTACTCATTGTAAACGGCATTTTCACATTCAGTGTTTTAGGAATGACTGTAGAAACAAGTGTGATGTGTAAACAGCAACCTGATGGTGACATAAAGCTTTGTGCTGCCTTGTCAAATGAGAAATGTGATGACAGTTGTGTTTAGCGGATTGTAAAATGTAAGTCTGTGTAATAGTGTATATGGATAGTGTAGTAATAGTTATCCAACCTAACCAACGTAGTTGATAACATCAAACACCTTGTTCCTGTGGGCATAACACTATCTGTTCTGGTACCTGGAGTGGTGTGTGGATTGGTCTCTCTGATGCTGGTTTTCTCATTGTCAGCAGTCATTGTCACAGCTGTTGTCACTATGAGGAAAGAATGAAAAAAATTACTTTTCAGTCATATTCTGATATCACTGAGAACATTTTTCAATAAGATGGTCTCTGGTTGCTCTGTTCTCCATACTGAAAATGTTGCATTCAGGACACAACAGAGACCAAATATGAAAGAGAAAAAAACTGACTCACTTCTACTCTTGTACACTAGGACTACTATCACACCACAGACACAGGATTAGTTATTATGTGGTTTAAATGGTCATCAACATATAATTTCACCATTTGATTACTACATTAAAACACAAAGGTGCATGCAAACATACCTGTGAGTGCATCAGTGACCTGTACATCTCCAACAGAGCACCAGTACCAGCCAACATCACTCTTCTTCAGTCCAATCATCTCCACCTTGAAGGATCTTATTCCTTCCCTGATCCACACTGTTGAATTCTGGGATGTGTGAGTCCTCCCCACTGTGTAGCAGCTCCAGTCTGTAGATCTGCACCACTGCTTCTGTTTATTCTGATATGCAGCACTGTAGAGACACTGGACACTGACGCTGCTCCCCTCCTCTCCACTCACTCTGCTCCCCAACACAGACACCGCAGGAGCTGAACAAACACATAAATACAGCAGTGTAAACATGTCCTCCGTCATAAGAAACATCTGATAGAAGCCTTACAAACAGTCTGCAAGTCTATATTTAATAGAGAGAGATTTCTTACCTGCACTAACTGTCAGATACAAATGATCCTTATCATCCGGATTATGTTTATTACCAATTTCAGCAGCACACCAGTACCATCCAGAGTGATCAGTGTTCAGTCTGTTCAGTTCCACAGTAAACATATTGTGGTTTGGATGATCAATAACTGATGTGCTTCCATGTGTGTTTGTATAAGCTACTATGGTGCAAGAGGACCAATAGTATCCATGACACCAGAATTTGTTGTTTGATTTATAGGATTCATCATAAAAACATGGAATACATTTACATTTACATTTATGGCATTTAGCAGACGCTCTTATCCAGAGCGACTTACAAAAGTGCTATGTAGTTGCTTGGAATCTCCAAGGTAGAATAGATAGTTCTGAACACAAGGTACTCTAAGCTGGAAAAACCACTAGACGAAAGTCAAATGATACCTAACAATTATACCTGAATATACACATCCCCTGAGGAAAAAGACAGTAAACAATTCCTATAACCCAATTATGCACAATACCTGAGGAAAGAGACGATAAAGTACAATAGACAAAGCATAATTATGCAAAGTGCACTTGAAAGAGGTGGGTCTTCAGTCGGCGTCTGAAGACAGCAAGTGACTCCGATGTTCGGACACACAAGGTAAGTTCATTCCACCACCTTGGAGCCAGGACAGAGAAAAGTCTGGATGCTTGTCTCCCATGTGTCCTGGATGATGGAGGGTCAAGACGAGACATACTTGAGGCGCGGAGGGCTCTAGGTATGCATCTGGGTTTTACCATGGCCATCAAGTAAGGAGGAGCTGGACCATTCTTTGCTTTGTAGGCCAGCACCAGGGTTTTATATTTGATGCGGGCAGCTACCGGAAGCCAGTGGAGGGAGGACAGCAAGGGAGTGACATGGCTGAACTTGGGAAGGTTGAAGACCAACCGAGCTGCAGCGTTCTGGATCAGTTGCAGGGGTTTGATGGCATGCATAGGAAGACCAGCCAGTAGGGAGTTGCAGTAGTCCAGTCTTGAGATAACAAGGGACTGGACAAGGACCTGAGTGGCCTCCCTAGAGAGAAATGGCCGAATCCTCCGAATGTTGTGAAGGGCGAATCTGCATGATCGTGTTGTGTTAGCAACGTGGGCCGTGAAGGAGAGCTGATTGTCGACAACTACACCAAGGCTACGCGCTTCCATGGATGGAGTGATCACGGTGTTCTCGAATGAGATAGGAAGATCACGATGAGGACTGGCTCTTGCAGGGATGTACAGCATCTCTGTCTTGCTTGGGTTAAGCTTTAGGTGGTGAGCTGCCATCCAAGAGGCAATGTCTTTCAGACATGCAGAGATTCGAGCTGAAACCTGTGTGTCAGAGGGTGGGAAGGAAAAGAAGAGCTGGGTGTCATCCGCATAACAGTGATAAGAGAAGCCATGTGCAGAGATTGACTCACCCAGTGAGCGGGTATAAAGGGAAAAAAGAAGTGGACCCAGCACTGAGCCTTGTGGAACACCGGTGGAGAGTTTGCATGGCGTGGATGTTGATCCTCCCCATGTTACTTGGTAGGAACGACCCTCCAGGTAGGATGCAAACCATGTCCATGCATTGCCAGTGATACCAAGGCCTGAGAGGATGGACAGGAGGATCTCATGATTGACTGTGTCAAAGGCAGCCGAAAGGTCAAGCAGAGTAGTGACAGAATCGTGGAATAGTGAATAGTGACAGAATCTCCACTTTTTACAGCAACGTGCTTCAGCGTCCTCATGCTGTCTGAGTCTGCAGAGACACACACACACACACACACACGCGCACACACACTGCTTTACAAAGATCACTGTCTGTATCTCAGTACTGAACAGGTAGGATGTATGTCCAATGTTAAAGTGAAGATCAGTTCAGAGATGTTTGGAGTCACACTGCACTCTGAAATAGGTCAGCTAATAAAGGACCAGTTACACCCATGAAACTGAAGACCACACAGGTGGTTCATAGGAGTGAACCAGCGCTGATCTTACCTGAGATGCAGAGGAGAAACACAAAGAGAACGACAGAATCCATGAGAGAGTAACAGCACATGTAACAGTTGCTGCAGGGCACAAATGACAAACACACTTCCTGCATCAGACACTTGGTCTGAGTGGTGCTTGTTTGTCTCACATTTTTACATCTATTCTGCTATTTCAATAATTCACTAAAAATGATGAAAGACAAAAATAAAGAAAACAAGCAATTTATGAAAGTTTGGGTCAATTTGGTTTTTATTAATGAGAACATTATTTTTTCATTACTTCTCTCTCTCTCTCTCAATAATTGTTGTATGTATAGAACCTTTAAAAATAAGCTTACAAAGTCCTTTAGATGATGAAGATGATATTAACACTAATGATATTAAAAATAGTAAGAGTAGAACAGGAAGAGTAGAACAAATGGAAGACCAACAGGACTGTGAAAGACATGTAACAGTTCTGTTGTGTACTGTGTGTGAATTATGTTGGGTGGTGTGTGATTGCCAGTGTAACCACATGTCTTTACTGGACACAGTGGTGCTGGTTGTCAGTCTAATATGGGTACGATTGCAGAGTGAGGCTGTAACCTGCAGGAGGAGGTTTTCCCAGAGTGCCTCACACTGCTCTACTTCAGACACGCTGCAAATGAAGCGTTGTGGCCTAAAGACGAGACACTGACTGTCCAATGAGACGGTCACACAGTCCTCTGAAACACTGAATGCATCCACAGTTACCAGAATGCACAGGAAACAACCAATCACATCACACAATGTTGAATAAAACTGTTTATTCTGTCATCAGTACAGATTCAGCTCATCAGCCTTTCACAGCAGGTGTGTGTTACTCCTCTCTCCTCCTCTCAGTACTGGAAGAACTGGGAGTATCAGTACAGGTTCAGCTCATCAGTCTTTCACAGCAGGTGTGTGTTACTCCTCTCTCCTCCTCTCAGTACTGGCCGTGTCATTCACTTCCTCTAATGTAGGAGACGACTCTTTAACGTGCACTATCACACCTCTTCTGCAATGTCCAACATCATCACGTGAAGTCTGCGTGTTTGACAAAAGTAGCACCACAAATAACGTCACTGATTCTTGTCCTTCTATTTGCTGTTTCAGAAAAGTTTTCACTTTTCAACATTTTCATTTCTTTCAACCGCAATCAACTGAATCTAGAAATATCAGTATGGGTAACTGAATTTTTAAATCTATGTACTCCTAAATTATTATCAAAACTATATAAATTATTGTTAAAATTTGATGACTCAATCTCCCTTCCGATAGCCAAATGGGAACAAGATCTCTCTATTAATCCAGATCAACACTTTTGGACAGATATATGTACAAATATTTTCAAAATAAGTAAAAACCCCAACTTACAACTTATACAATACAAAGTCCTTCATAGAACACACTATACAGGACAAAGGATGTTCCAAATGGGCCTAGAACAATCAAACATATGCACCCACTGTACAGGCAATATAATTGATCACTATATGCATGCTATATGGGACTGTAGGCCTGTTCAGGAATTCTGGCAGAAGGTATGTGTAGACTTGTCCACGTGGTTTAAATGCTGCATCCCAACTTCACCCAGACTGTGCATCCTAGGAGACGTCAGTGAATTGGCTATGGAGGCAAACTCATCACACATAGTTCTTACTGCTCTATGCATCGCCAAGAAATCCATCCTCATGAACTGGAAAGCAAAAAAGGACCTGCATATTAATCATTACAAAAATGTATTACTCGATCACATCTGTCTGGAGAGAATGTCTGCTTCCTCTAAAGACCAGTTGGAGGAATTTAATTCCCTTTGGTTCCCACTGATCAGTTCCATTAGCTAGTCGGGGTGGTTGGCTGGGGCATCAGCTCCCGGGTGGCCTAGTTGGTGGCTGGGGGTCGACTCTGGGGGGACTGCTCGTGCCGGCCACTTTCTGGGCGGGAGGGCCGGGGCTGCCGACCTGGGATGTTTGTGTGCTTGTCCTGGCTGGCGGTGGGGGGCTCGGGTGGCGCTGCCTCTGGTCTCTGGGGTGTGGGGCCGGGGGTGCGGGGGGAGCAGGTGCTGGCCCTCAGGGAGGTGGCCGGCCTCCCCTGCAGGGCTAGGTGGCGGGACCCGGGCCTGCGTGGGGGCGCACCGCTGGGTGGGGTGGGTCGGTCGGCCTTGTGTCGGGGCGTTGGGTCTGGGCCTTGGGGCTGTGAGGTGCCTGGGTGGTGGGAGTGGGGCGGTGGCTGTTGGGGGTATCTGGGGTGGGCCGGGGGCGCTGGGTTCCGGACTCAGACCAGCACATCTTCACCCTGTTGATGTCTATTGTTGTATGATTATTGTGCGATAGGTATGGTGGTGGGTGCCTGCATGGGTGAGATGTGCACATGGCACAAGGTGTGTGGGTGTATATGTGTGTGGAGATGTATATATGGTATGAATGTGTGTGGGGGTATACGTGTGTGAGAGTATGTGTTTAGGTGTATGTGGATGCCTACTCTCGGCGTTGGGGGTGGTGGGGGCCGGGATTGGATACGGTGACGGGGTGGGATGTCCCCCCCCCCCCCCCCCCCCCCCCGCTCCCTGCCTCGAGCCGGGAGGGCAGCGAATCTCGGTGCCTAATGAGCCAGCTAGCAAGCAGGCTCTCCTCTTCCAGAGGACCATTTCCTCTGGACCTACGCATTTCCACCCACCCACCCCCCACACATACACACACACACACACACACACACAGTCCTTTTACATTTAGGATCCTGGGGGGCAGGCATGTACCCAGAGGTTGACGAGGTGGGCCTGCTACCATGGTTCACCCGCGTCCTGGGGCTGCTGCCGGTCCTTGCTGGTCCAGCCATTTGCCCCCGCCGCAGAGAGGGTGTTAGTTTGGATGAATGTGTGTTTTTGTCCTTGTCTCTGTTGGTATAGGTAGATGAATGAGTACGTGTTGGGTGGGGGGATATGGGGACGTGTGTATATATTGGGGTGAATGTGTGAGTACATATGTGGGGGTATATATGTCCACAAAAGTGTATATGGGTGTGGGTGAACGTGTGTGGGAATGTATGTTGAGGTGAATGTACATGTGTGTGTAGGTGTATACTGTATATGTGAGGGTCTACATATGAGGGTGAGTTTGGGGGTGTATGTGTGTATACGTATGTGTTTAAGGATGGGTGTAGGTGTATACATGGTAAGGGTGTATATAAGGGGTTGTGTGCAGGTATGTAGGGGTGTATATATGGGGGTGAATGTAAATAAGTGTGTATGTGTGGGGACGGCTGGTTCTGGGTCTGGAGCTTATTGTGCCCGGTCCACTCCTGGCTGCTCCCCTGTGATTACTGCTCCACTCCAGAAGGGGGGCCTTGGAGTTCTGGGGCCCGGCCTGGTGCTCCGGCGTGGGGGCGGTTGGCCCACTCCTCTGGGCGGTTGTGGTCCGGGGCGGCTCGGGGCTCCTCGGCGGGAAGGGGGCCCTGCCGGGTGGGGGGTGGTTCCCGGGGGCACGTGGCGCTGGGGCTTTGCTACTGGCCCATGGCGGGGGGGGGCTCTGTTTCCTCTGGTTCCCCTGGACCTGCACTCCTTGGCTGGGGGGGCGCTGTCCGGGGTCTCCCTTTCCCGCCTGCTGGGGCAGGCATGCGGGGGTCACTGGGGAAATGCGGCCCTGGGACTCCACAGTTCCTGGGGGGGCCGTGGGTGGGTGGGATTCCCGGGCCTTTCTCTGCCTACCTCTGGCCTCTGGGGGGATGTTGTCACAGCTCTCTACCCTTGCTGGCAAGTACATTCTGTACATTTATCCTATGTTGCACTTTTGTGTTGCACATAAACACACATTCATACATACATATACATCACAGTCATTTGTGCTGTATGTCTTGGGTACACTTTCTGCTCTACTTTGCAGTGGTCATTTGAGCTGGTTGTTTTTGTTTTGTTTTTTATATATATTTAATTTCTTTATTATTATATCTTTTTTTTATATATGCGTGTGTATATATATGTATATATTCGTATATATGTATGTATGTTTTTTTTTTCTTCCCCGCCCTTCTGTCTTTTCCCTTTTTCTCTCTCTCCCCCTCTTTTCTTTCTATATTCTATCCTCTCATGGTCCACCTAACCCCAATAATTGTCATCACTATATTATACAGAATTATTATTTGATCTATTATTTGATATAAAAACAAAGTTGTCCTCCAAAGATGGGGGACAAAAAAAAATAATTTTTCTCTTAGTGGGAAAATTGTTGCACACAGAAGTGATAGAGCGACAGCTAAGCTGGTTCCTTCAGACCAGCGATCACTAGCTGGGAGGAGGTGCCTCAGTGCTCCTGACGGGTGATATGTACTATGAAGATGAGCCACCAGATGGCACCAGATCTCCATGATGATTTATTCTGACACGCTGACCTGTAGAGATTGTGGACAATATCTTTACCTCCATTCTCACCTCTCACTCTGCTCTCCATCACAGAAAGGTAGACATCTAAATGAATTTAAACAATGATCCACAATAACATAGAACAGTAACATTGTCATAAACCAAGTCGTAGATCTTTAAGAGCCATATGTTTGCATTTACACACAGTGGCGTGCACAGATATTTTGGGGGGCAAGTGCTCAGGGGGAGGGGGGGCACTTTATTATAAAAAAAAACATTACAAGCACATGTTGAATGAAATTTGACTTTTATTTGTAACATTCTCTAAACGTGAGTTTTCAATGGAAAAAAAGTCACACCGCCAACTGATAAAATCCATATCCAATATTAACTATATACTATTAACTTCTGTTTACCCTCCACTGTCTGCAGGCCTTGTTGCATATATTTTGCAATTAGTAAAGCAATATAGGCCTAAAATTAAGACAGTAAAAAGTCAAAAAGTACGAGAAGGAGTTATAGGCTACTGAGTGTTGTCATTACATGAATGCAGATGGGCATTTTTCACAGTTAATGGGGAACTTCCCGTTTCTTCTTTCACAAACAAATGTGTTAATTTATGTTGCTTAACAAAACCTATACAACAGAAAATGTTCAGCTTAACACATAGGTTTGCAAACTCTACATTAATTATTTGTATGTGGTCGTCCTCACGTTATCTATCATTGATTTGGGCTAGAGCGACTAGTTTATCGGGTGACCAGTCGGCTAAAAATGCTTAGTAGTTTGGTGCTGTATGAGACATTTTAAAGCACAAGAAAATGGTTTCACGTTGGGCTTAGAGGGCAAACGGTACGATTTTACTTGATGTGTATGTGACCTGGCTGGTGGGGCACGGGAGAAGAAGTCTATCTGTGACCGTGTGTGCTGTGCTGAAGACGCTTCCTTCCACTCGCTGAACTGAACTGCTGCTGCAGCGCGTCTGGTGTTAAAGGAAGAGAGAGGTCGGGTGTGTGCGAGGTGGTGGCTCATTTCAGGGCATTGATTTTAATCGCTCAGGTTTTCTAAAGATAATTTTAAACCGACCTCAGAAAAATGTTAATAATAATATATATATATTTTTAAACCGAATTTTCAAAAGGGCACTTTCGTTGATAAAGGGCAGAGTTGGTGGTGCTTTAGCACCACCTGATGTCTATGTGTGCACGCCACTGTTTACACATGTGTGATTTTGGTGACTAACATTAATTTACTTTGTAAATATAACACACTCCTATTTGTTAGACATAGTATGGCCCGATCCATATGATGCAGGCAGGGCCGGAGTGGGACACTTTTTCAGCCCGGGAGTTTCATGTCCAAATCCGGCCCAAAATTATTTTTCCCTCCCAATCGGCCCAAACTAGAGACTGACATGAGCCGGCCCATCGGGAATCCTCCCGAATCTCCCGATTAGCCACTCCGGCTCTGGATGCAGGTTAGATCGGTAGTTCTTGGGAAGATGGATTCGGGTGGAAATAAGGATCACTTAGGAGCACCGAATAACATAGTTTTGACCATGCTATTTGAGTTATAAGAATAAGGAAAGGAATGAAATGTCAGAATTTCAAAAAAAAAATTTTAATTGAAGCTCAATCTTGGCACGTGTTTTTTCTTTTACTCTAGTGCTTACCCAAGTATTGATCTTCTTCTTTCGGCTATTCCCGTTTAGGTGTCGCCACAGCGGATTAAACTCCTCCATCTGGCCCTGTCCTGAGTGTCCTCCACTGACACACCAGCCACTCTCATATCCTCTCCCACTGCATCCATAAACCTCCTCTTAGGTCTACCTCTCCTCCTCTTGCCTGGAAGTTCCATCCTCAAGACCCTCCTACCAATATTCCTCTCCTCCCTCCTCTGTACATGTCCAAGCCATCTCAATCTGGCTTCTCTAACTTTATAATAATAATAATAATAATAATAATAATAATAATAATAATAATAATAATAATAATAATACATTTTATTTATATAGCGCTTTCCACAGTGCTCAAAGACGCTTTACAAAACACATTAAAACAGAAGGCATAAGATAATGTAAGTGTCACGTAGGGCAACGCCCCCTCTCGTAGCTGTCACTCTGGGTTCCCTCATGTCCGTGTTCCCTGCCTGTTTGTCCCGCCCTGCTCGTTGGTTTTGATGATTCCTCGTTTGTTACCACGCCCCTGTGTCATTGTCATCACCTGTCCCTAGTTTCGTTCTGTGTATAAAAGTCCCTGTGTCTCCCATGTCCGTATCGGTCTTTTTGTTTAATCCCGTCACCTGCTGTTGTAAGTTTGAGCTTTGCGTTTGTTATCCTTCTACTTCTGCCTGTTCCGTGTTTTCCCCTCCGTCGTTAGTTTCTTGTCTGAATATGCCTGTTGTCCTTTCTTGTTCTGGCTGCCCTCCCGGTTTGACCCATGCCTGTCCGTTTAACGCTGCTTTTGGAATTTCCTTGAATAAATCTCGCTCTCCTCAGCATTTGTGTCCGCCTCCCTGTTCTGCCTCGCGCAGAACGTTACAGTAAGGAACAGGCAGCAGTGTACCCTATCCCGAAGTGTACCCTATCCCGAAAAATACACTCAATATATAAAATACACAAAAAGATAAACATAAAATACATATATAGGGCATATATATATATATCCACATATGCACACGTGCATATACATATACATATACATACCTACACACACACATATTTATACACACTTGGATATGTAGATTATAAATTAAAAGCCAATTTAAAAAGATAGGTTTTAAGCATTTTTTTAAAAGCAGATATCTCCAAAACATGCTACATATGCTGATCCTCTAATAAACTCATTTCTGATCCTATCCTTCCTCATCACTCCAAATGAGAATCTCAACATCTTCATCTCAGATACCTCCATCTCCCTCACCTGTCTCTTTGTCAGTGCCACTGTCTCCAGTCCATACAACATAGCAGGTCTCACTACTGTCCTATAGATCTTTCCTTTCATTCTAGCCGACACCCTTCTATCACAGATCACCCCAGACACGTGATGCCATCCACACCACCCTGCCTGCACTCTCTTCTTTACCTCTCTTTCATGTTCGCGGATGCTAATTCCATCGACGTTACAAGATTCATCCATCCATTATCTTCACTACATAATCCCACTAGTCGGAGTCACGGGGGTGGTGGATGGGGGGGCTATCTGGTTATCTGGTTGGGTGGGTATCCTCCTAGAGTGTCCAGCAGGGGTTCAGTCTGTCTGGATGCTTCATCCCTGATTTTACTGACAGTCCTGCTGTCCTGGTACAATTACAGTATGCAGTGATTATACTGATAGAGTTACAGTATGCAGTGAACACAGAAAATTTAAGTCTTCATCCTTTTTAAAGCATAAAAACACCAAAAACAATATTATGAATGTTCATTAGACATTAACCATAGGCATGACTCTTACGTCTAACATCAGGACAGTGTGTGTGAACATTTCAAATATTGGTAAACAGCATGTTAAAACATGAGTATTACAAACATAAGACCTGTTAAAACATCCAAACAGCTCTATCTCTGAACTTCAGATGAACTACCTATTATGTATGAAGGAATTACATATGATGCCACAGTAGGTATGTGTCTTCGTGTGTCTCTAGTTCTATCTCTAATCTTAAATCCCTATTAAAATGCTGGAGACTCCTGGAACCTCTAGAAACAGTCTACACACTCTTGACTCTGAAATTTTAACTTCCATTACAACTAAATGACAACAACATCAGTAATGATGATAATGGATATTTATTCATATAGCTCACCTTCACATTCACTATAGTAAGTAGAACAAAAAACATGACAGTGTTGAAATACATGAAAAACAGACTGTCAGAAGAGAGAAGTGAGACCATTTTCTCATGTAAACTATTAGTTTTATAATGTTTCATAGTCTGTCCCATGTAACTAGTCACTGAACAGGTTTACAACAGTGAAAACAGGAACTTTTCTTAATACAACAATAATATACAACTTAATATGAAGGGATATAGTTTAGGTATGTACAGGGCAATGTTAGACTAGAAATACAAAATTGAATGTGCTTGAATATGCATTTCTTGGTACACACTTGGTACAAAAGATTTCATCATGATTTAAAACTCCAATAGTATAGGCCACAATCTTATCACCACAAGAATTTATCTAATCTTAGTCCACAAGAATCGTACATCAGTGGTTCAGTTGTGTGAAATGCAGAACTCCACGACATCTCTGAAACATAAAACAAACCATTGATGAATCACAATGGGCCAAACTGTTGAGACGTCCACAATGCTTCACTTCCTGTGCACATTATCTTGAGTCAAAAATGGCAGATTATTAAATTCAGCCCTGTCAAAGTTAGATTATCTTTGTCCAAGTAGTAACAATACGGTTCCTTAATTAATGTTTAAGTACTTATTAACTAAGCAGTAGGCAGGTAACCACTACAATTTCATAGTTTAGAGTATCACTGTAATGTTTAATTACACACAACTCAGTATAGCCTGCAGTAACAATGATTTGCCTCATGAGAACCTTCTCCATTCTCTTCAGCAAGTTCTCACATAATAATAATTTGGGTTTGTTGCACTCACGTGGGTTTATCATTGTCAGACAGTCCAGTGTCTCTCTTGTTCCAATCTAAAGAATCATGGGAATATGAATATTGTGTTTTGCTTTAACCCCCTCAGAACTCAGAATACAGCAGAACCATATCTGTTCTTGCACTGTTTCTATCAGGGATATTGAGTAATTATTTCAGTCATTACATAAATGTCTCCTATATGGAGAACAGGCAGGATTCAGTCATGTGTTCCTCAAAGAACATTTACTTCTCCACCACCTGCGCTATCACAGGTATGATCCACAGCTTTATTATACCAAAACAACAACAAGAAACAACATAAAGGGTGTGTATTCTGTAGATGATGAGACATTCCTGACAGTAGCTAGACTGTAATGGAATGGTGTGATTTTATCAGCTTTAGAAAGCCTGGTAATGTGTGAAATGTTTGTAAAGATTGGGAAACTTATAGTTTAAACCTGTGGAGCACCAGTTCAGCTACTTTCTACATTATTTTTTCCATTGTTTGGTCTGACACTATGCTTGAGATCATATGTGAAATGGTCTCCCTAATGTAGGGTTTGACAATGTCAGGAACTTCATTCACAGCTGTTTCCACGGTGAGAAAAGAAATAAGCAAAGTGATCTCGCAGTCTGGCCCCGCCTGCACCTGTCAATCATGTTTTCATTTGCCATGTGTGTTTTAATTTCAGTTGTCACACCTCTTGGTTTAGTCCTCTGCCTCTGGTTATTATTTACGCCTGTGTCTAGTTCCTCATTAGTCTTGTGAATATACATCCTGTGTTCCTTGGTGGTCATTGTCCATAACGAGCACAGTTTCCTGTGTTCAAACTGTACTCGTTGTAAATGGCATTTTCACATTCAGTGTTTTAGGAACAACTGTAAAATCAAGTTGTCACGGTGAGGGGGCCGGGTCGCCACCAGAGAGCGCGCATCCCGGCCAGCAGCCGATCCCAGCACACACCCCCGAGCACGCAACCACTCCCACAATCACCAGAATACTGATGCACCTGTTTCTTGTTACGTTGCTCTTTTTTAAGCCCGCAGGTCGTCTGGTCCAGTGCTGCACATTGCCACTACCTGAGCGTCACTGGACCCAACGTGTCCTTCACGTGTGTTCCTTTTTGTATACGTGCTGCGAGCATTACTTTGCATTACTTTCTGTGTGTGCGTTAAGAGTTATTACTGGTTTGGTTGCTATGGAGAATAAACTCCCTTCTGTTCAACCCACGTCTCCGGCTGCCTCTGTCCCGACGCCATCGGCGTCACACAAGTGTGATGTGTAAACAGCAAATTGACGATGACACAGGAAGTTTTGTGCCACCTTGTCAAATGAGAAATATGATGACATTTGTGTTTAAAATAAGTCAATGAAATAGTGAACATGGTTGTTGTAGTAATAGTTATAGAATGTAAAAAAAATAATTTTACTTAAAAAATTATAGATCAATAATACTGATGGTACCTGGAGTGGTCTGTGGAGTTGTCTTTCTGATGTTGGTTTTCTTGTTAATAAGATTCTCCGACTGTGTCACTGCAGAACACAAACAACAAATTAGAGTAAAACCCACATGTGATACTGAGCTGTGAGAAGATTCATGAGGTCTTTAAAGCTTAAAGTTTATGGTCACAACACTATCTGTTCTGGTAGCTAGAGTGGTGTGTGGATTGATATTTCTGATGCTGGTTTTCTGATTGTCAGGTGTCATTTTCACAGTTGTTGTCACACTGCTCTACTTCATGCACGCTGCAAATGAAGTGTTGTGGCCTAAAGATGAGACACTGGCTGTCCAATAAGACGGTCACACAGTCATCTGAACCACCAAATATGGACATCCACAATTACCAGAATGCACAGCAAACCAATCACATCACACAATCAAAGTCAAAGTCAAATTTATTTATATAGGGCTTTTCACAACACACGTTATCACAAAGCAGCTTTACAATCGTATGGGTCCAGATCCCTAATGAGCAAGCCAAAGGCGACAGTGGCGAGGAAAAACTCCCTATGATGGTGGGGATTAGGAAGAAACCTCGGGAGGACCAAGACTCAAAAGGGAACCCATCTGTAACGATTCGCAACTTGGAGACGGACGCAAATGCGGAAGAAAACTCAATTTATTGAGAGAAACACTCTGAGCCTCTTGGAGGCGAATCGTGCCAACCCTTAACGCACGGGAATGGCGAGGCATGTTAAACACGAGACAGCTTTACTTTAACAGACAAGCAGTACTTTAACAGACATGCAGTATAACTCAAAGCCTTACATAGGCCAGTCGTGTTGAGACAGATCTACTTTCATAGACAGGCAGTATATAATACATGTAACATGGCCAGTAACACTCTTTACATGACGACCAGATCACCGACAGTACATAACACATGTAACATGGGCAGTAACACTCTTTACATGACGACCAGATCACCGACAGTACATAACACATGTAACATGGGCAGTAACACTCTTTACGTGACGACTAGATCACCAACAGTACATAACGTATGCAACCTGGGCAGTAACACTCTTTACGTGACGACTAGATCACCGACAGTACATAACACATGCACACAGAAACCTCGCAGAGAATAAACGGCTCTGCAAACCTAACAACCCCAGAACCTCAAGGATCAAAGCGAGAGACTACTTAACTTTGGTAGCGTAGATAAAGAAAGCCGGAACGACAGGTGAGCACGACTCAACGACCAGAAATGGAAGAACAACAATACCGGACTAGACAGACGAAATCTACCCACGGAGAAACGGTGAGACTAAGCACGGGTAACGAACAGGATGACTCACGCCAGGAGATTAGACATCGGAGAATATAACTGGATACTAATCAGCCGAGAACTCAACAGCTGAGTGACTCTAGGAACCAAACTAACACAGAGGGCGGGGCCAACACTTCACAAAGACTATTGAAACGCAAGAAACAGAAGAGACGAAACATGACCATGTAACAGTACCCCCCCCTAAAGCGTGCCACACTGGGGCACGCAAAAATCCCCTCAAAGGGGACCGATAGAATCAGACAAAAACCCAGAAGAAGCCAGGGAAGACGAACCAGACACCGGGATAACAACCGGCGTGGACAACTCGGACCTAGAGGGGACAAAAGAGGACTGACAATGGGCAAAGGAAACAGACGATGAATCAGACCGTGGGCCAGACAACTCGCAAAATGAACCAGAAGGATCCCTAACAGAACACGAAGACCACAGCGCAGGACCACTCGAAGACAGTACCGAGGCACCGGCCGACGCAGATACGGGCCCGACCGACTGAGAATCTGTTCCAAGAGAACGGGAGGGTCGCAGATCCCTGGGGCACTGGACAGGATCCAGGGCTACGGACACCGGACTGGCAGGCACAGACTCAGCTAAACCGGAACCCAACGGAGACCCCGAAGAGGGGCCATGGGGAACAAAACTAACACCAGATGAACGCACAAAAACAGATAACAATATACACAAAACAACAGACATATGCACCGGCACCCAATAAGTAAGCACACAAGGCATAGATGAATACATAGGAACAGAAACGTAATGTTTACACACTTCCCGAATAACAGGAACCCGTACAGGCAAAGACATCATAACAGGCACTGGGACTAAAACATAACCTGGAACAGGGGCAAGGAGTAAGGGCATAGTCCTACGGTCAAAGCCGTTTAAAAGTTCAAAAATAGAAAGGACACTTCCAGAAGGCTCTTCTGTGGTCGAATTTGTAACAGAAGTACCGCATAGAGGCTCTTGGTAAGCTGGATGAACAGGAACCGACTCCATCCGAGTGTCAGGCAGCGGACACTCCGGGACAGACTGGGAGTCAGGCAGCGGACACTCCGGGACAGACTGGGAGTCAGGCAGCGGACCCTCCGGGACAGACTGGGAGTCAGGCAGCGGACCCTCCGGTTCAGACTGGGAGTCAGGCAGCGGACCCTCCGGTTCAGACTGGGAGTCAGGCAGCGCGGCCTCCGGTTCAGACTGGGAGTCAGGCAGCGCGGCCTCCGGTTCAGACTGGGAGTCAGGCAGCGCGGCCTCCGGTTCAGACTGGGAGTCAGGCAGCGCGGCCTCCTTAACTCTCTTTTTCTTCCCTACATAACAGATAGGGTCAAAAAGATGGGTTATGAGAGGTCGACAATCAGGAGGTACACCCGTTTCAGAACATCTCAACCCCGATGTAGCTAAGGGGTTCAAATGTTTGATGGAAGGAATCCCATTGGCATCTGGACTACGTAGGACTTTAGTTCTAGAAAACCTCAACTTAAGAAACGGAAAAAATCCCTCAATGGTCCAGGCCTCCTCTGGTCTAGTAGCCAAAACAAGGTCCGCCCACTCGAGAGCTACACTCCGTAAGAGAGATCTCATAAAGAGTACGGATACATTATCTGGAGGTTTAGGGCAAGTTAAATGTTGAAAATACAGCTCACATCGCATAATGAAACAATCAACATTATCTCCTTCGCCACTAAATTCATAAGGGCAGGGCATGATTGAAGGTAAAATAACAGGTTTTCCCTCCGAGTCTAACGAAAACTCCGACTGCAACACACGAAGTTGGTTCGAATACATTAGTCTGCTCTCAGCACGGCTCGCAATAGCAGGCTTTACATCAGAACCAACAGTTACCAACATAGTCTCTTTACAACCTCCCTCCTCAATTGGAGAGTCCACACTGAGGTTACTCGCTGCGTCCTCAATAGGTGAGTCATTCTGTAACGATTCGCAACTTGGAGACGGACGCAAATGCGGAAGAAAACTCAATTTATTGAGAGAAACACTCTGAGCCTCTTGGAGGCGAATCGTGCCAACCCTTAACGCACGGGAACGGCGAGGCATGTTAAACACGAGACAGCTTTACTTTAACAGACAAGCAGTACTTTAACAGACATGCAGTATAACTCAAAGCCTTACATAGGCCAGTCGTGTTGAGACAGATCTACTTTCATAGACAGGCAGTATATAATACATGTAACATGGCCAGTAACACTCTTTACATGACGACCAGATCACCGACAGTACATAACACATGTAACATGGGCAGTAACACTCTTTACATGACGACCAGATCACCGACAGTACATAACACATGTAACATGGGCAGTAACACTCTTTACGTGACGACTAGATCACCAACAGTACATAACGTATGCAACCTGGGCAGTAACACTCTTTACGTGACGACTAGATCACCGACAGTACATAACACATGCACACAGAAACCTCGCAGAGAATAAACGGCTCTGCAAACCTAACAACCCCAGAACCTCAAGGATCAAAGCGAGAGACTACTTAACTTTGGTAGCGTAGATAAAGAAAGCCGGAACGACAGGTGAGCACGACTCAACGACCAGAAATGGAAGAACAACAATACCGGACTAGACAGACGAAATCTACCCACGGAGAAACGGTGAGACTAAGCACGGGTAACGAACAGAATGACTCACGCCAGGAGATTAGACATCGGAGAATATAACTGGATACTTATCAGCCGAGAACTCAACAGCTGAGTGACTCTAGGAACCAAACTAACACAGAGGGCGGGGCCAACACTTCACAAAGACTATTGAAACGCAAGAAACAGAAGAGACGAAACATGACCATGTAACACCATCCTCCATTGGGCGGCCCGTTAACACAAGTCCGTGGTTGTAGGGTGGTTCCACAGTTCCACAGCAACAGTCAAGGCTCCTGTTCCCCGGCCAAGCAGCCTCAGTCCCCTCGGTGCAGGCGGTGGGCCTCAATCACCATCCCCAGAATACTAATCTGACTCACACATGTAGTTTATTAGTCAGTACTGCAAAGACTTTGTTGATCTCATTCTGTGCTAAGCACATGGTTGTTTGGATCACTGGGTTGTACATATATTGTACAAAACTATTTATTGGGTCATAAAACTTTGAATCTGATCATGGAGGAAATTTACAATCACACTGTCAACATTTTTATACCTGGACTTGCTTTAATTTATGAATGCATAATGCATGCATGTTTCAATCAGTACTGGAAGAACTGGGAGTATCAGTACAGGTTCAGCTCATCAGTCTTTCACAGCAGGTGTGTGTTACTCCTCTCTCCTCCTCTCAGTACTGGCCGTGTCATTCACTTCCTCTAATGTAGGAGACGACTCTTTAATTTGCACTATCACACCTCTTCTGCAATGTCCAACATCACCACGTGTGATGTGACAGAGGAAATGCACAACTGTATAAGAAAGTGTAGCGTGTATGTTTGACAAAAGTAGCACCACAAATAATGTCACTGATTCTTGTCCTTATATTTGCAGTTTCCGAAAAGTTGTCAATTTTCAATATTTTTGTTTCTTGATATTATATTTTCTTCATTATTTTTTCTCTTATTGGGAAAAGTGTTGCACACAGAAGTGATAGAGCGACAGCTTAGCTGGTTTCTTCAGACCAGCGTGATCACTAGCTGGGCCAAATCTATACGATGCTTTATTCTAATGAGATTCACTGTAGCGATTGTGGATAAAATCTTTACCTTCATTCTCACCTCTCACTCTAAAAGGTGGGCATTTAGATGAATAAAAAACAATGATTCACAGTTGCATATAACACTAAATATGATAATAAACCAAGAAAGTACATATAGAATCTAATTAAATACCAGACTCATTCCACCCAAAAGCACCACAGAGCGCTACAGGAGGTCATTCCTACCTGTGGCCATTAAACACTTCAACTTCTCACTTCATGTGTAACTAAAATGTATATGTGCAATAACAACTTATATACAGTATATAGTTTTAATATGTGCAATACAAAATGTGCAATAACACAGATCACTTCACCACTGCATTTGCCACTTTACTCTTACTTTGCCACTTTATTCTTATTATATGTATGTATATACATGTGTATATATAGATTTATAGATATATTTAACATATATTTTATTGGATGTATGCAATCGGGCAACTGTAACATCTGCAATTTCCCCTCAGGGATCAATAAAGAATTCTGATTCTGATATCACAGTGAAACAGGGATGTGTCGTGTTTAAGAATTATTGCTCTAACTTGGTGAAAACACAAACAACCCCCCTCCCACACACAAGCACGGACCTGAATAGCATGAAATATGAAGATTTAATTAGCCCCCCCCCCCCCCCCCCAAAAAAAAAAAAGTTTGTAAATAATTTTTAATTTTAATAATATTTAACAAAATTAATTAGGTGAATAATGCTGACCCGCGTGATCACAAGACAAGGCACAGGTGCGACTACGAACACGCTCACAGACAACCCACACCCACGGAAGTACATACATGGACACAACGGCACGCAGACAACGTAGCGGCACGCCCACAGGGAAGGGTCCGGAGCTGTCACCGTGACAGGTAGGACCATAAATGCCCAGGTTTGTGTTTTATTTTTAAGCATTCTTGTCAATAAATGTTTTGGTGAATATATTCCTTGAAATAAATCAATTAATACATTAAACGTATTCACTTGTTAAAAGACGGCTGATTTGTTATCCAGACAAATATAAATCTTTACTGTGATTGGTGGTTCGCAATGCCAGCAGGCTGCCACGAGAGGGAGACCACGAGTTTGGGATCTAATCAGTGTTCGTTGGGAGGATCCAGAGATGGGCAGTCGAGTGAGCGACTCGAGTCGAATTCGCGCTTAAGTCGCCTACAACAAAAAGACTTCAGACTTGACTTGAAACTCGTCCATAATGACTCTCAATTCGACTCTGACTCGTCCAATATGACTCGTGGACAATAAAAGTCACTCACACACAAGTTATAGAAAAATACTTTCTTTGTGCATTTATTTTGGCATTATTCCTTACGTTTGTTTCGGTAATTTGGGACACAGCCCCCTTTTCTTGTGACGCGTGAGAGAAATCAGAGAGAAGCGTTCAATGTAAAGAAAGGGAGTTTAAATCCTTGGACAAAACTGAAGGAACAACATGTGAAGAATGTGGGAAACAAATTAAAGACACTGAAACACCACATAAAAGTTCATAAGGCACCTGAAAATACTCCTCGATAGGTTTGTGTAGTTTACATTAGACAGCTGTCAATACAGTGTGGTAGCCCCAATTAGCGTGAACAAACATCAATCAACCATTGACATTTAAAGTATTGAGTATAATTAAGCATAACTGTTGTGGAACGAAAATAAGTGATGCATTCTATACAGTTCTGAGCATGCAAAATTAGGGATGATTAAATGGTATACTGAGTATGAACATGAGTGTTCTGGTCAGTCCCAAAACATATAGAGTCACAGCACATTTACTAGCAAAACACATGGGAGTGTGACCACAACATGAACAGAAAATCAAGTAGGCTACATTTCAGTGTTTATTAAAGCATGTTTTGACATGAAGAACTTCGCAGTTAATGACTCATTGACTTATTCACACTTGCTCAAGCTGAAGATTTCCCACGAGAGGACGATTGCATGAACTCACACCACTTGCACAGGACTGACCTCTGTGTAAGTGGTTAAACTTTCCACATGCACATGTCAGTGCATTGTGGTCCAGGCCATTTTTGACACTTCGTTACCGCCATGTCTTACTTGTGAAGCACAGAGCTGTAGATCACCCCGTCATCTGTGGTTGTGGGAGAGAGCTGAACAATGGGGCAGTTTTAGAGGTCTGGTACATGGTGAACCACGGACTACCATCCAGGATTCTCTTTGGTTACAGACTGTATCACCAGCAATAGGCTTGATAAGGACACTGAAACTGAATGTAAGCTAGACACCCATTTACAGTTACAACAGGTTGAACTATTCTCATAAACAGTTACTGATGTCAACCAGCCAGTGCTCCCTTGTCTTTGGCTCAGGACAGTGAATTAATGGGTGTGTTCATGACAACAGGTCTGACTGTATGTTTAGCAGCATACTTACAGTTTCACGTTTGGGAACTATGGTTACAGAGCTGTAGATGACATCTGTATGAAGCTGGACAGGTGAAGACTGTGGAAACAAAAAGCTACTCAGTAATGATCCCTGAATAAGTATTTGGTGTTGTTTGTATTAGATGAGTCACAATGTATCTAACTGCTAATATGGCTGACTTGCATCACTTGCAGCTTATCTTGGAAAAACAATACAACACTAATAACCATCAAACACCATACTAATATCAAACACAACACTAATAACCATCAAACACCATACTAATATAAAACACAACACTAATATCCGTCAAACACCATACTAATGTCAAACACAATACTAATATCCACCAAACACCATACTAATATCAAACACAACTGTGACGTTCGGGCGCAGCCAAGGACGAGACACAGAATCCTCGGGTTGCGGAGCAAACGTGACTTTAATCTGACAAGTATTGCGCAATCGCGCACGAGTAACACGGAGCAAGCACACACACAACGTGTAGACTTAGACAACGACGAGCACAGGACACTGCGCGAGCGCACATTAAATAGACAAACCACATTAACCCCACGTGATTACGAGACGATTCATCACCACGGAATATCCACAGACGCAGACGATGCACGTAGACTACGTAAACACACGCCCAAAAGGGAGGGGCCGGGGTCCTCAACGTGACAACAACACTAACATCCATCAAACACCATACTAATATCAAACTCAACACTAATATCCATCAAACACCATACTAATATCAAACACAACACTAATATCCGTCAAACATCATACTAATATCAAACACAACACTAATATCCGTCAAACACCATACTAATATCAAACACAACACTAATATCCATCAAACACCATACTAATATCAAACACAACACTAATATCCATCAAACACCATACTAATATCAAACACAACACTAATAACCATCAAACACCATACTAATATAAAACACAACACTAATATCCATCAAACACCATACTAATATCAAACACAACACTAATATCCGTCAAACACAATAATAATAACAAACTCCACACTAATATCCACCAAACACAATAATAATAACAAACTCCACACTAATATCCATCAAACACAATAATAACTGAACAAAACACTAATAATCAAGAAATACACTAATACCAATCAAACACAATACTAACTGTGTCAGCAGTGTTGCTGCTCCCACGTTGGTTTTCCCCTGGGGAAAATTGTTATGAGTTTGTATGTCAGCAGATACAGTTTTCCCATCACGACATAAGATGTTTATTTGTGATAATACATAGGATAGCAATACAAGCATACAACAGTTACAGCACTATAAACCTTTGTTAAAATTGATCAGTTTTATTAACACTAATATGGTTACTGGCATTAACTTTAATATTTTCAAGAGTGCCAGTATAACAGGAGATGGAGCCGCCTGCTTACTGCGTGTCTGTCTGTGTTTCAGAGTGCAGGTTAGAATTAGCAGAATAACCAGCAGCCCCAGTCCCACCACCACTGGGAGCCAAACAGTCATGATGGTCCCATACCTGCAGTGTGCAGACCCAGTGTAGTTATGTGAGTTATACATATGTATTTTATAGTCACTAACCCAGTGTGGTTATATTAGTTATACGTACATGTTTTATAGTCATGAAACCAGTGTGGTTATATTAGTTATAAATATGTATTTTATAGTTACTAACCCAGTGTGGTTATATTAGTTATACATACGTATTTTATAGTCACTAACCCAGTGTGGTTATATTAGTTATACATACGTATTTTATAGTCACTAATCTAGTGTGGTTATATTAGTTATACGTACATGTTTTATAGTCATGAAACCAGCGTGAGGAATATGTTTTCCACCATACACAGAACACAAACACACTCTCACACTCTCGCACACACACACACACACACACACACACACACATTACTTGGCTGTTGTCCAGTCATTGTTGGTAGTGTTTTTTAGATTCTCTGATGGTGTCACTGCAGAACACAGAATGGCACCACATGTGATACTGAGGTGTGAAAAGCTTCATGATAAAGTGAAAGATGTAAAATTGTTGCCATTATAAGATAAATATTAGTTCTGGTACCTGGAGTGGTGTGTGGATTAACATCTCTGATGCTGGTTTTCTTATTTTCAGGTGTGTTTGTCACAGCTGTTGTCACTATGAGGACAGAAAATACTACCTTTCAGACACATTCTGGTATCAGTGAGAACATTTTCCAGTAAGATGAGCTCTGGTTGCTACATCTGTTCTCCATACTGAGAATGTTGCATTCAGGACACAACAGAGATCAAATATGAAAGAGTCAAACTGACTCACTTCTACTCTTGTACACTAGGACTAAATCTAGTATCACACCACAGACACAGGATTAGTTATTCTGTCTCTAGTCAGTGCTGTCATGTTTTAAATGTTCATTGACATATAGTTTCACCATTTAAAACACAAAGGTACATGTAAACATACCTGTGAGTGCATCAGTGACTGTGAGGTGAACAGGAACCTGTACATCTCCAACAGAGCACCAGTACCAGCCAGCATCACTCTTCTTCAGTCCAGTCATCTCCACCGTGAAGGATCCTATCCATTCCCTGATCCACACTGCTGAATTCTGGGATGTGTGAGTCCTCCCCACTGTGTAGCAGCTCCAGTCTGTAGATCTGCACCACTGCTTCTGTTTATTCCAATATGCAGCACTGTAGAGACACTGGACACTGACGCTGCTCCCCTCCTCTCCACTCACTCTGCTCCCCAACACAGACACCACAGGAGCTGAACAAGCACATAAAAATACAGCAGTGTAAACATGTCCTCCACCATAAGAAACATCTGATAGAAGCCTTACAAACAGTCAGCAAGTCTATATTTAATACAGAGGGATATCTTACCTGCACTAACTGTCAGATACAAATAATCCATATCATCTGGTTTATATTTACCACCAATTTCAGCAGCACACCAGTACCATCCAGAGTGATCAGTGTTCAGTCTGTTCAGTTCCACAGTGAACATATTGTGGGTTGGATGATCAATAACTGATGTGCTTCCACGTGTGTTTGTATTGGCTACTATGGTGCAAGAGGACCAATAGTATCCACGACACCAGTATTTGTTGTTTGATTTATAGGATTTATCATAAAAACATGGAATAGTGACAGAATCTCCCCTTTTTACAGAAACGTGCTTCAGCGTCCTCAAGTTCTCTGAGTCTGCAGATACACACACACACACACACACATACACACACACTGCTTTACAAAGATCACTGTCTGTATCTCAGTACTGTGCAGGTAGGATGTATGTCCAATGTTAAAGTGAAGATCAGTTCAGAGATATCTGGAGCCACACTGCACTCTGAAATAGGTCAGCTAATAAAGGACCAGTTACACCCATGAAACTGAAGACCACACAGGTGGTTCATATGAGTGAACCAGCGCTGATCTTACCTGAGATGCAGAGGAGAAACACAAAGAGAACGATAGAATCCATGAGAGAGTAACAGCACATGTAACAGTTGCTGCAGGACACAAATGACAAACACACTTCCTACATCAGACACTTGGTCTGAGTGGTGCTTGTTTGTCTCACATTTTTACATCTATTCTGCTATTTCAATAATTCACTAAAAATGAATGAAAAAAATGAAAAAAGACAAAAATAAAGAAAACAAGCAATTTATGAAAGTTTGGGTCAATTTGGTTTTTATTAATGAGAACATTATTTTTTCATTATTTCTCTCTCTCTCTCAATAATTGTTGTATGTATAGAACCTTTAAAAATAAGCTTACAAAGTTCTTTAGATGATGAAGATGATATTAACACTAATGATATAAAAAATAGTAAGAGTAGAACAGGAAGAGTAGAACAAATGGAAGACCAACAGGACTGTGAAAGACATGAAACAGTTCTGTTGTGTACTGTGTGTGAATTATGTTGGGTGGTGTGTGAATGCCAGTGTAACCACATGTCTTTACTGGACACAGTGGTGCTGGTTGTCAGTCTAATATGGGTACGATTGCAGAGTGAGGCTGTAACCTGCAGGAGGAGGTTTTCCCAGAGTGCCTCACACTGCTCTACTTCAGACACGCTGCAAATGAAGCGTTGTGGCCTAAAGACGAGACGCTGGCTGTCCAATGAGACGGTCACACAGTCCTCTGAACCACCGAATGCATCCACAGTTACCAGAATGCACAGGAAACAACCAATCACATCACACAATGTTGAATAAAACTATTTATTTGGTCATCAGTACAGGTTCAGCTCATCAGCTTTTCACAGCAGGTGTGTGTTACTCCTCTCTCCTCCTCTCTGTTATTCACTTTCTCTAATGTAGGAGACGACAATTTAATGTGCACTATCACACCTCTTCTGCAGTGTCCAACATCACCACGTGTGATGTGACAGAGTCAACGCACAACTGCATAAGAAAGTGAAGCGTGCGTCTTTGACCACAAATAACATCACAGATTCTTGTCCTTCTATTTGCAGTTTTGAAAAATTTTCAATATTTTTGTTTCATTATTTTTTATTTTCTTCATTATTTTTCTCTTACTGGGAAAAGTTTTGCACACAGAAGTGATAGAGCGATAAGCTGGTTCCTTCAGACCAGCGTGATCATTAGCTGAGGAGGTGCGTCAGTACTCCTGTGTGACGTGTACTACGTGTACTACCACTAGATGGCGCCAGATCTCCACAATGCTTTATTATGACGTGCTGCCCTGTAGAGATTGTGAACAATATCTTTACCTCCATTCTCACCTCTCACTCCGCTCTCCATCACAGAAAGGTAGACATCTAAATAAATGAATTAAAAACAATGATCCACAATAACATGGAACAGTAATATTGTAATTAACCAAGTATTAGGTCTGTAAGATATATGTTTGTAATTACACGTATGATTTTGATGACTAACATTGATTAACTTTGTAAATATAACACACTCCTATTTGTTAGACATAGTATGGCCCGATCCATATGACGTAGGTTAGATCGGTTTTTGGGAAGATGGATTCGGGTGGAAATAAGGATGACCTAGGAGCATGAATTAACATAGTTTTTGACCATGCTATTTGAGTTATAAGAATAAGGAAAGGAAAGGATTTTTTTTTTTTTGAAGCTCAATCTTGACACGCCTTCTTTTTTTTGCTCTAGTGCTTACCCAAGTATTGATGTTCGCGGATGCTAATTTCATCAACCTTACAAGATATATCCATCCATTATCTTCACGTCGGGGTCACGAGGGTGGGGGGTGGGTTGGGGGTTATCTGGTTGGGTGGGTATCCTCCTAGAGCAGGGGTCGGCAACCTATGGCACGCGTGCCACTGTTGGTACGCGGAAGCATAATCAGTGGCACGCGACACGCTGGACCAGCATCAGCAAAAAATCTCAGACAGAGAGCACGATCCTCCAATCGAAATCGCTCCTCAGCGCTTTGCTAAGCGGAGGCGTTTATACTCGGCGATCGATCGCGATATAATATAATATAATTTCGATATATTCGATAATATAATTTTCTGTGCAGTGAACACAGAAAATTAGTCTTTGTCCTTTTTAAAGCATAAAAACACCAAAGGCAATGTTCTGAACGTTCATTAGGCATTAACCTTGGGCATGACTCTTACATCTAACATCAGGACAGTGTGAGTGAACATTTCAAATAATGTTAAACAACATGTTAAAACACGAGTTATACAAACATAAGACATGTTAAGACATCAACACAGCTCTATCTGTGAACTTCAGATGAACTACCTATTATGTATGATGGAATTACATATGATGCCACAGTAGGTATGTGTCTTCGTGTGTGTGTGTGTGTGTGTCACCCTCTCTCATGCTCTGCCTCAGTCAATCAAATCTCAAAAAAGTTGATTCTTGGACTCTAATCTGTCTCTAGTTCTGTCTCTAATCTTGAGTCCCTATTAAAATGCTGGAGACTCCTGGAACCTCTGGAAAAAGAGGGATGTCTGCAAACTTGACTCTGGAATTTCAACTTCCATTAAAACTAAATGACAACATCAGTAATGATGATGATGGATATTTATTCATACAGGACACATTCACATTCACTATAGTGAGTAGAACAAAAAACATGACGGTGTTGAAATACATGAAGAGCAGATTGTCAGACGAGGGAAGTGAGACCATTATCTCATGTAAACTATTAGTTTTATAATGTTTCTGTCACAGTGGGGAGGGCGGGTCGCCGTCAGAGGGCGCGTGTCTCAGCTCACACTGCTTCATAACAAACGCCCCCGAGCACCAAACCACTCCCTCGGTCCAAATCACCAGAATACTAGCACCTGTTCCCTATTATGTTGTGTGTGAAATGCAGAACTCCACAACATCTCTGAAACATAAAACAAATCATCAGTGAATCACAAAGGATCGAACTGCTGAGATGTCACAACACATCACTTCCTGTGAACCTTCAGTCTAAAAACAAAATGGCAGATTATTAAAATTTAGCCCTGTCAAAGTTAAATTAACTTTGTTCAAGTCCTTTTTTGTACATCATGTGTTTATACATCCAATGATTGGATATCTGACACCCACTTTCCATCAACACTCATGAAGCTAATACAGTTTTTAATAAAGAATCTCAGTTTTGTAAAGAGTCAGATAACCACTACAATTACAGAGCTTTTGTGACGGGCAAGGGTGCAATCGAAAAAGGAAGCAATCACGCCAAGTCTCAGGGAAAAAAGGAGGGTTTAATGTATAATGTGCGTAAACCAAAAACCCATGACTCGATCTGAATTAAGGATATAATAACCAGCAGTCAACTGGTACAAAGACAAGACATATATAGACAAACAAACGACTGTCAGGTGAGGCGGATCATAGGCCCCACCCACCTGAGGGACGAACACAACGAAACAAGACAACTGCCGCTGTATACGGGGGCGACTAGTAGGGGGCCCGCCATACCGTGACAGCTTTCACCATCACTGTAATGTTTAATTACACACAACTCCGCATAGCCTGCAGTAACAAAGATTTGCCTCACGAGAACCTTCTCCATTCTCTTCAGGAAGTTCTCACATAATAATAATTTGGGTTTGTTGCACTCACGTGGGTTTGGTATTGTCAGACAGTCCAGTGTCTCTCGCGTTACAACCTAAAGAATCATGGGAATATGAATATTATGTTTTGCTTTAACCCCTCAGAACTCAGCAGAACCATATCTGTTCCTGCACTGTTTCTATCAGGGATGTTCAGTAATCTCAGTCATTACATAAATGTCTCCTATATGGAGAGCAGACAGGATTCAATCATGTGTTCCTCAAGTGTAACAAACAAGGCTGGGCAGGTAGGACGCAGATGCAGATATAGGAGGTTTAATATAACAGACCAACACAAAAGAGCACAACTCATACAAAGACCAAAGCTGAACATGAAAGTTAACACAAAAAGACACAGAGCATGAACAAACAAAACAAAAACCACTACTCACGACTAGAACATTACACTGAATCATTCCACTGACAACATACAATAACCCACCACCACAGAGACCAAACACAGGACTTAAATACATCAACTAACAAGGGACACAACAAGACACACCTGAAAGTGATAACGAGGGGCAGAGAACACGGCAGGGGTGTGAAAACAGAGACAACTAGGAAATGTCAAAATAAAAGACACTCAAACACAGAACAAAACAAAAGACAAGACTGACAGGGGGGAGGCAGGACCACATGACATCAAGGGACATTCACTTCTCCTCCACCTGCATTATCACAGGTATGACCCACAGCTTTATTATACCAAAACTACAAGAAGAAACAACATAAGAAAGGGTGTGTATTTCCATCTATGTAATAAGATGCAAATACAAAATAGTGGAAAAATATACACAATGTACAAATATTGAACTCTTTTGGGGAGACTGAAGAAATCTTTAGGTGAATTATACCAGGTTTCCTTCAGTACTTCTCAGAGCTCTTCTTTAGATTTTAGGTGTTTTGTGGTAAATCAGACTAAATACTTAAATTCTAAATAGCCTATAGAAGCTTACTTTTTCTGATTAAAAAATGCTTGTTTTCTAATTGAGTAATAATGTATTTCTTTTAAAATGTTTAAATCATAGACCATAAAGTGAATAGATGATTTGCTTTAACATGAAAAAACAAGATCCCTGTATTGTGTGTGTGTGTGTGTGTGTGTGTGTGTGTGTGTGTGTGTGTGTGTGTGTGTGTGTGTGATGTTATACTGTAAGTGTTCATATCAGTGTAATGAGGATGACTGCTGGTATGTTTATTTCTGTATGAATCATGGTGGAGAGGTGAATCACTGTAATCACATCCCTGTATCCCCATGTGATGACATTTTTGTTGAAAATAAGTCAGTGTAATAGTGAACATGGCTGGTGTAGTAATAGTTATCAAACATAAAAAATCATATTACCTGGCTACATAAATTATAGATAAATAAATAATTATGGTACCTGGAGTGGTCTGTGGAGTCGTCTTTCTGATGCTGGTTTTCTTGTTAATAAGATTCTCCGACTGTGTCACTGTAGAACACAAACAGTAAATTAGAGTAAAACCTACATGTGCTACTGAGGTGTGAGAAGCTTCATGAGGTCTTTAAAGCTCCAGGAGAAAGTGAAGTTAGTAAGATTTTTCCCATTTTAAGATCAGTATGTGTTGGTGTACAGGAGTGGTCTCCCTGATGCTGGTTCTCACTGTCAGGTGCCTCTGTCAGTATGAGGAAAGATTAAGCAGCTTGATGCATGAACTCTCAAATCAACACAGTAACGTCAAACACCGTGTGATTATGGTCACAACACTATCTGTTCTGGTACCTGGAGTGGTATGTGGATTGACATTTCTGATGCTGGATTTCTTATTGTCAGGTGTCATTGTCACAGCTGTTGTCACTATGAGGAAAGAATGAACAACTTAACCTTTCAGACTCATTCTGGTATCATTGAGAACATTTCAGTAAGAAGAGAACATTTTTCAGTAAGATGAGCTCTGGTTGCTACCTCTGTTCTCCATACTGAGAAAGCTGCATTCAGGACACAACAGAGACCAAACATGAAAGCCCAAAACTGACTAGGACCAAATCTAGTATCACACCACAGACACAGGATTGGTTATTCTGTCTGTACTCAGTGCTGTCATGTTTTAAAATAATAATTTCACCATTTACATAATTCATTAAGACACAAAGGTACATGCAATCATACCTGTGAGAGCATCATTGACTGTGAGGTGAACAGGAACCTGTACATCTCCAACAGAGCAAAAGTACCAGCCAGCATCACTCTTCTTCAGTCCAGTCATCTCCACCTTGAAGGATCTAATCCCTTCCTTGATCCACACTGCTGAATTCTGGGATGTGTGAGTCCTCCCCACTGTGTAGCAGCTCCAGTCTGTAGATCTGCACCACTGCTTCTGTTTATTCTGATATGCAGCACTGTAGAGACACTGGACACTGACGCTGCTCCCCTCCTCTCCACTCACTCTGCTCCCCAACACAGACACCGCAGGAGCTGAACAAACACATATAAATACAGCAGTGTAAACATGTCCTCCATCATAAGAAACATCTGATAGAAGCCTTACAAACAGTCAGCAAGTCTATATCTAATACAGAGAGATTTCTTACCTGCACTAACTGTCACATACAAATAATCCATATCATCATATTTACCACCAATTTCAGCAGCACACCAGTACCATCCAGAGTGATCAGTGTTCAGTCTGTTCAGTTCCACAGTAAACATATTGTGGGTTGGATGATCAATAACTGATGTGCTTCCATGTGTGTTTGTATAAGCTACTATGGTACAAGAGGACCAATAGTATCCATGACACCAGAATTTGTTGTTTGATTTATAGGATTCATCATAAAAACATGGAATAGTGACAGAATCTCCACTTTTTACAGCAACGTGCTTCAGTGTCCTCATGCACTCTGAGTCTGCAGACACACACACACACACACACACACACACACACACACACACAGCTTTACAAAGATCACTGTCTGTATCTCAGTACTGAACAGGTAGGATTTATGTCTAATGTTAAAGTGAAGATCAGTTCAGAGATGTTTGGAGCCACACTGCACTCTGAAATAGGTCAGCTAATAAAGGACCAGTTACACCCATGAAACTGAAGACCACACAGGTGGTTCATAGGAGTGAACCAGCGCTGATCTTACCTGAGATGCAGAGGAGAAACACAAAGAGAACAATAGAATCCATGAGAGAGTAACAGCACATGTAACAGTTGCTGCAGGACACAAATGACAAACACACTTCCTGCGTCGGGGTACACACACTTGGTCTGAGTCATGTTCTTTTTTTTCTCACATACTTTCCTCTGTATTGTCATGTGGTCCTGCCTCCCCCCTGTCAGTCTTGTCTTTTGTTTTGTTCTCTGTGTGTTTTGAGTGTCTTTTATTTTGACATTTCCTAGTTGTCTCTGTTTTCACACCCCTGCCGTGTTCTCTGCCCTTCGTTATCACTTTCAGGTGTGTCTTGTTGTGTTCCTTGTTTAGTCAGTGCATTTAAGTCCTGTGTTTGGTCTCTGTGGTTGTGGGTTATTGTATTTTGTCAGTAGAAAGATTAAGTTCAATGTTCTAGTCGTGAGTAGTGGTTTTTGTTCAGTTAGTTCATGCTCTCTGTGTCTTTTTGTGTTAACTTGCTTGTCTTCTTCGGTCTTTGTATGTATTATACTCCTTTTGTGTTAGTCGTTTATATTAAACTTCCTTATATCTGCATCTGCGTCCTACCTGCCCCGCCAGTTTGTTACATGTATATAGTATATGTATATGTGTGTTTGTATGTAAACACACACACATTTACATATATTAGTGGCCTGCTGGAGATCATTCTGCAGGGCTCTGGCACTGCTCCTCCTGTTCCTTCATACATAAGGGAGGAGTTAGTGGTCCTGCTGCTGGGTTGTTGCCCTCCTACGGCCCCCTCCATGTCTCCTGGTATCTGCTCCATGCTCTGGACACTGTGCTGACAGACACAGCAAATCTTTTTGCCACAGCTTGGATTGATGTGCCACCCTGTATGAGCTGCACTACCTGAGCAACTTCTGTGGGTTGTAGACACTGCATCATGCTACCTCTATGGTGAGAGAACTGACAAAAAACATCAACCAGAAAGGATGAGAACAGAGAAAATGTCTGTGATCACCACCTGCAGAACCTCCTTTATAGGGGGTGTCTTGTTAATTGTCTCTCATTTCTACCTGTTGTCTGTTTCATTTGCACAACAGCAGGTGAAATGGATTCACGATCAATGTTGCTTCCTAACATGTTAAGGGAACAAACAAATACATGCATGCACATTCACCCCTTTCATTTCAAATATAATTTTTCAGGCAAAGCGTTAAATTGTGACTCAGTGGTGAAAAAGTGAAAGCACAAGAGATTATCTTTCTCAAAGAAGCACCTGAAAAACTCACAGCATTGTTGTAATAGTGGAGGTAGCACTATTTAACTTTGCATTGAAACAAAACATGCAAGACAAAATACACTGTGTGTACCGTGTGTGAATTATATTGGGTGGTGTGTGATTGCCAGTGTAACCACATGTCTTTACTGGACACAGTGGTGTTGGTTGCCAGCTTAATATGTATATGACTGCAGAGTGAGGCTGTGAATGTTGTGGTCTAGAGACGAGACGCTGGCTGTCCAATGAGACGGTCACGCAGTTGTCTGAACTACCATATATTGACATTCACAGTTCACAGAATGCACAGCAAACCAATCACATCACACAATCACCATACCCAGAATGCTAATTTGACTCACACATGTGGTTCATTAGTCAGTACTGTAAATACTTTGTTAATCTCATTCTGTGCTAAGCACATGGTTGTTTGGATTATTGGGTCGTACATATATTGTACATAACAATTTATTGGGCCATAAAACTTCACTTTCAACATGGTTATAGCTGGACTTGCTTTTATCTATAACTGCATAGCGCATGCATGTTTCAATCAGTACTGGAAGAACTGGGAGTATCAGTACAGGTTCAGCTCATCAGTCTTTCACAGCAGGTGTGTGTTACTCCTCTCTCCTCCTCTCAGTACTGGCCGTGTCATTCACTTCCTCTAATGTAGGAGACGACTCTTTAATGTGCAGTATCACACCTCTTCTGCAATGTCCAACATCACCATGTGTGATGTGACCGAGGAAATGCACAACTATAAGAAAGTGAAGCGCGCGTCTTTGACCACAAATAACATCACCGATTCTTGTCCTTCTACAGTATTTGCGGTTTCAGAAAAGTTTTGAAAAATTTTTATTTTTTATATTGTTTTTTCATTACTTAATTTTCTTCATTCTTTTTCACTTACTGGGAAAAGTGTTGCATACAGAAGTGATAGAGCGACAGCTAAGCTGGTTTCTTCAGACCAGCGTGATCACCAGCTGGGAGGAGATGCATCAATTCTCCTGGCTGACATGTATTACAAAGACGAGTCACCAGATGGCGCCAGATCTCCATGAAGCTTCATTCTGGCGCGCTGAACTCCAGACATTCTGGACAATATACTTATTGACAGTATTACTTACCTCCATTCTCATCTCTCACGCTGAAAGGTGAACATCTAGATGACTAAAAACAATGATCCACAATGATAGCGTTGTGTTACCGGAGCTCTGCCGGAGCGGAGCTCGGAGCGGTCGTTTTCTGCATGGTCCTAGCACTAGATTCGTCGCTATTTAGATATTAGTTTTTTAACCCTTAAAAAGTGGGGGGACATGGCTTTGTCACTATTTAAATATTTGGTTTTAACTGTAAAAACTGGGGGGGACCAAAACTGGCTTTTGAAAAAGTGGGGAGGGGACATGTCCCCCCCCCCCCCCCCCCCCCCCCCCCCCCCCCCCCCCCCCCAAATTACGTCCGTGATCTGAATAGTATGAAATATGGAGATTTAATTATCCCAAAATAGTTTGTATCATCATTTTAAATATTAAAAATTAAGTAAAGTAAGATGCCATACAATTCATTTATTCAGTACATTTAAACTATGATATTTATATGGGAGGTATGTTACTTTGGTAGGACCAATAATGTCCAGGTTCGTATTTAACTTTTAAATATTCTTGTCAATAAATGTTTTGGTGAATATTTTTCCTTGAAAGAAATCAATTTATACATTCAACTGCAAAATTTTAATTTTCCTGCTCAAAAGAAACTTATTCACCTAAAAGGACGGCTGATTTGTTATCCAGACAGGAAATCTTTACTGTGAGGGCTGGTTCGCAATGCCAGCCGGCTGCCACCAGAGGGAGGCCATGAGCTTGGTATCTAATCAGTGTTCGTTCGTCTGATCCCCCACATGTGGGCGCCCTATATAACAGTTTAACAAAGGCTTCTCTATATTACGTGTTGGTGTTTGTAACATGCCCTAAGCTTTCTGGTAACTGGGTAGTTTGACATTTTCCTGTTGTGTTTCTCATCTGTTCTGTGAGGGACTGTTGTCCTTTGTCTGCTGTCTCATCGAGTGTAAATTGTTGAGGGGGGGGGGGTGGTGGCGAGTGTAAATTGTTGACGGTTGGGGGGGGGGTTTGGGGGTTGGTGGCGAGTGTAAATTGTTAGCAGGGGGGATGTAAAATGGAGGCAAATTAAGTATTATATTGCGATCAATCGATTGCCAATGGTTGGCGAACTAGTAACTGAATCATAGATGTAGATCAGAGATGAATAAACTAGATTTTTTTCAGCGTGAGAAATCGGATGTGTGGCGTGAGAGCGTGTGAAAACAGTCAAATGCGTGTGTCTCACGCTCATTGCGTGAGAGTTGGCAACCCTGCTGTATTGATGGCTAAGTGGTTAACGTAAACTATACAAACCTATCTGGGTGTGTTTTCAGGTGGCTTATGAACTTTTATGGGGTGTTTCAGTGTCTTTAATTTGTTTCCCACATTCTTCACACATTGTTCTTTTGGTTTTGTTCAACAACCAAGCGATGTTGTGATACATCATGAGAAAAGGGAGCTGTGTCCTAAATTACTGAAACAAATAAAGTATTTTTTCTGTAACTCACACACAGCACCTGAATAACGGACTGACTCTTATTGTTCAGTTATTTTGGTAGAGTCGAGTCGAGTGTCATTATGGAAGAGTTTCAAGTCAGTCTGAAGTGTTTTTGTAGGTGACTTAAGCCCAACTTTGATTCACTCACTCGAGTGCCCATCACTGGTCTCCAGCTCCATTCCTCCCCCCACATCTCCTCCATCACTCCCCACACTTTACACACTTTCTACATCTTACAGGATTCCCTCACTTTCACAGTGTAGCAGGTAGAGCTGTGTGTGACCCTTCACCCCAACTCTTTCATTTTAAATCCTGTCTCTCTTTTGACCCCCCCCCCCCCCTTCTCCCCTCATCTACATCTGGGTCCATCTGGGGTCGTATCCTCCTAGAGTATCCAGCAGGGGTTCAGTCTGTCTGGGTGCTTCACCCCTGATTATACTGACAGTCCTGCTGTCTTGGTATAATTACAGTATGCAGTGATAGAAAATCAAAGGCTTCATCCTTTTTAAAGCATAAAAACACCCCAAAGCAAAGGGAAAGTTCTGAATGTTCATTCCTTCATATCACGTTTAATATTGATTTTAATTAAAATCTGTAGTTACTGGAGCACATTCTACACATTTGTAAATTTCCACAAAAATAGTCAATAAAACCATATATACAGCATCACTCATGATGCAAACATGTATTTTAGGCATGACTCTTACATCTAACATCAGGACAATGTGTTAACATTTAAAATAATGGTAAACAACATGTTGAAACACGAGTTATACAAACATAATAAGACGTGTTAAGATATCAGATCAGCTCTACATATGAACATAAGATGAACTATAAGAACTGGTAGTGGACTTCCGCAGGGCCAAACACTCTTCCCCTGTACCAGTGAACATCCAGGGAATGGACATTGAGATGGTGAGGTCCTACAAGTACCTGGGTGTTCATCTCAACAACAAGCTGGACTGGTCTGACAACACAGCTGCACTCTACCAGAAGGGTCAGAGCAGACTGTATCTCCTGAGGAGACTCAGGTCCTTTGGAGTGGAGCACACTCTCCTGAGGACCTTCTTCGATGCTGTGGTGGCATCAGCCATCTTTTATGGAGTGGTCTGCTGGGGCAGCAGCATCTCCACTGCTGACAGGAAGAGACTGAACAAAATCATCAAGAAGTCCAGCTCTGTCCTGGGGGGCCATCTTGACCCGGTGGAGGTGGTGGGAGACAGGAGGACCAGGACCAAATTCAAGCACATGTTGAAGAACCTGTCCCACCCCATGCACCACTCACTGTCAGCACTGAGCAGCTCCTTCAGTGCCCGGCTGCTGCACCCGCGCTGTGTGAAGGAGAGATACCGCAGGTCCTTCCACACGCCGTCAGACTGTACAACAGCCACTGCTCTCCATAGTTCACCTGTACTGTACAACAGCCACTGCTCTCCATAGCTCACCTGTACTGTACAACAGCCACTGCTCTCCATAGCTCACCTGTACTGTACAACAGCCACTGCTCTCCATAGCTCATACTTTACTGTACAACAGCCACTGCTCTCCATAGTTCACCTGTACTGTACAACAGCCACTGCTCTCCATAGCTCACCTGTACTGTACAACAGCCACTGCTCTCCATAGTTTACCTGTACTGTACAACAGCCACTGCTCTCCATAGCTCACCTGTACTGTACAACACACACTGCTCTCCATAGTTCACCTGTACTGTACAACAGCCACTGTTCTCCATAGTTCACCTGTACTGTACAACAAACCGCTCACTGTACTTTACTGCTCTTACTGTTCTACCATGTACAATATCTAAATCTACCATGTGCAATATTTAATCTACCATGTGCAATAACCATAACTGTTTAGAACTACATACATTGCATATATATTTATACTCTATTTATTTCTCTTGTTTATCTGAATATTCATATTCGGATCTTATATATGTGTATTTCCTGACACTATTCCCTTTTTATATTTATCACTATAAAAAGTTGATTCTGGGACTCTAATCTGTCTCTAATCTGTGTGCATGTGTGTGAGTCCCTATTAAAATGTTGGAGACTCCTGGAACCTCTGAGAGAGAGCATCAGCAATGTTTGTAGTTTCCAGAATACGACCACCACTCTACTACAATCAGGTAATATTAGATATTTAGGCATACATATCTCTGCTAAACTTTCAGACTTAGTGCAGTTAAATCATATCCCTCTATTAAAAACAATAGAAGATGATCTCACACATTGGAACGCTTTACCTATATTGCTCATGGGGAAAGTCGCTACCATTAAAATTATGGTTTTACCAAAAATCAACTATTCTCACTAATCCCAAATAAACCCTCTGTTGCTTGGTTTAAGTCCTTAGATTCAAACATCAAAATGCTTGACAGCCTGGTGGGAATTTCTAAAATTAACTCAGTCCCCAATTATCCTATACAAACTAACACCCATTTGGTACAATCCAGACATGTGTCAGAATAAGAAAGTGAAACTACATTTCACATCATGACATGATAAGGCAATAAAAAATGTTATTAAAGATGGAAACTGTCACGGTATGGCGGGCCCCCTACTGGTCGCATTCATCCACAGCGGCAGTTGTCCGGTTGTTGTGTTGTTGTGTTCGTCCCTCAGGTGGGCGGAGCCCGTGATCCGTCTCACCTGAGGGTCGTTTGTTTGTCTATATTTGTCTTGTCTGTGTACCAGTTGACCGCTGGTCATTATATCCTTAATTTGGATCTACGTCACGGGTTTTTGGTTTGCGCACTTTTTCTATTAAACCATCCTTTTTCCCTGAGACTTGGCGTGATCGCTTCCTTTTTGTTTCGCTCACCCTGCCCGTCACAGAAACTTTGTCACAATTCAGGAATAAACAACAGTAGATTTCTTGAATATCAACAATTGAAATCCATCATTCAAGAGAGATTTAATCACAATCAACTGAATTTTTAAATCTTTGTACTCCTAAATTATTATAAAAAATGTATAAATTATTGTTAAAATTTGATGACTCAATCTCCCTTCCGATAGCCAAATGGGAACGAGGCCTTTTTAACAATGCAGATCAAAACTACACATATTACTACACATATTATACATAATTGTTATCATTTGATCCGTACATAAAAACAAAGTTGTCCTCCAAAGATGGGGGGGTGGAGGTGGGCAAAAAAAACAGCATCAGCAATGATAATGAAGATTTATTCATATAGCACATGTTCACATTCACTATAGTAAGTAGAACAAAAAACATGACAGTGTTGAAATATATGAAGAACAGACTGTCAGAAAAGAGAACTGAGACCATTATCTCATGAAAATTATTAGTTTTATAATATTTTGTAGTCTGTCCAGGGTGACTAGACACAGAAAAGGATTACAATAGCAAAAACAGGAGCTTGTCACGTAGGGCAACGCCCCCTCTCGTAGCTGTCACTCTGGGTTCCCTCATGTCCGTGTTCCCTGCTTGTTTATCCCGCCCAGCTCGTTTGTCTTCGTGATTCCTCGTTTGTTACCACGCCCCTGTATTATCGTTCACACCTGTCCCTCGTTTTCAGTTCATTGTATTTAAGCCCCTGAGTCTCCCTTGTCCGTTGTCTGGTATTTTGATATTTTGGATGTTGGACTGTTTGCTGTTTGATTGTATACCTGGCCGTCGTGTGTTTTTGTTTTGTGATTCATTGTCTGTTCTCGTGTTCCCCTGTCATCGTTATGCCCGTGTTCGCCTGCTATTCGGACTGCCCTCCCGTTATCGACCCGGACTGGCTCAGCGACGACGATTCTGGTATTCCCTTCAATAAATCTCGCTCTTCTCAGCACTTGTGTCCGTTCTCTCGCTCCGTGGCGCGAGCCACGTTACAGAGCTTTTCTTAATACAACAATAATATTCAACCTAATACGAAGGGATAAAGTTTAGTTATCTACAAGGCACTGTAGTTAGACCAGGAATAAACAGCTGAAGGTGCTTGAAGATGCATTTCATGGTACACACCTGGTACAAAAAATTGAATCTTGATTTAGGATGCCAACAGAATGGGCAACAATCTTATCACCACAAGATTATCACCAATCTTCAGCTACAAGAATCGTACATCAGTGGCTCAGTTGTGTGAAATACAGAACTCCACGACATCTCTGAAACATAAAACAAATCATCGATGAATCACAATGGGCCGAACTGTTGAGACGTCAACAACGCATCACTTCCTGTGCACCTTATCTTGAGTAAAAACATAAAATGGCAGATTATTAAGATTCAGCCCTGTCAGAGTTATATTTGTTCAAGTCTGTTTTTGGACATGATGTGTTTATAAGTTTCAAAGACAAGGACAAGGCAGCAGGAGGAATTGGGATGGAACACACACTCAGAGGAAGTGCTTGGATATCTGACACTCACTTTCCCTCAACAGCTATGAAGCTAATACAGTTTTTTTAAATAAAGAATCAGAGTTTTGTAAAGAGTCAGACAACTACTAAAATGACAGAGCTTCCACCATCACTGTAATGTTTAATTACACACAACTCAGCACAGCCTGCAGTAACAAAGATTTGCCTCACGAGAACCTTCTCCATTCTCTTCAGGAAGTTCTCACATAATAATAATTTGGGTTTGTTGCACTCACGTGGGTTTGTTATTGTCAGACAGTCCAGTGTCTCTTGCTTTACAACCTAAAGAATCATGGGAATATGAATGTTTGTTTTGCTTTAACCCCCTCAGAACTCAGAACATAGCAGAACCATATCTGTTCCTGCACTGTTTCTATGAGGGCTGTTCAGTAATCTCAGTCATTACATAAATGTCTCCTATATGGAGAGCAGACAGGATTCAGTCATGTGTTCCTCAAGGAACATTCACTTCTCCTCCACCTGCGTTATCACAGGTAGGACCCACAGCTTTATTATACCAAAACAACAAGAAGAAACAACATAAGAAAGGGTGTGTATTTCCATCTATGTATTAATATGCAAATAGAAAATGCAGAAAATATATACATAATATATGTTAATATATTATTATATACATAATACATAATATTATATACATAGGACGACACTCCTGTTTCCTGTTTTCACCGGCGCACGGCAGCACGCTCGCACGCAAACGCGGATTCACGTATCACATTAGCATAGCTTAGCTATAGCCTAATACACTTACATTAAACACTACAATTCTAAATCAGTATAATACACTTACCGACATCTGATTATTTTATCTCGTTTCTGTTTTCTCGTCTCTTTTTTCTCCCTCTGTTTTCTCCCCCTGTTTCTTTCTTTCTCCCTCTGTTTTGTCTCCCCTGTTTTTTCATGGCTACCGCGGAGGAACGGGCTCTCGTCAAGCTCGGCTCGGAGCTGGACAAGCTGGGTCGGCAGATCCAGCGTCTTCTGGAGAAGCAAGCGGAGCTCACCCAGGAGAGGACCAGGCTCGAGGCCGCCCGCGACGCTGCCTACTCGGCCGTCTCCACTCCCTCGTCACGGCGGCTCAGCGCGACCGCCATCTTGACCCGGGCACCAGGCTGGGAGCGCCAGCGAGGACGCGGAAGGCAGCCGGCGTCGTCACCCCTACCTCAGCCGGACTTCTCCTCTGCGAATCCGTTCGAGGTGCTCAGCTCCAGGTCCTCCGCCTCGCCCTCACCCCTGCGTCCGACACCACCCTCACCAGCGCCGGCACCGAAGAAGAATAAGGGCGGTATCCTTGTTATCGGCGACTCGATAACACGACACGTGAAGATTCACCTGCCAGGCGCTAAAAGAACCCCCACTGTGTCATGTTTTCCAGGCGCTCGTGTCCTGGACGTGGCCAGGCGGCTTCCCTCGGCGCTGAAGCAGCGAGACGACTTCGGCACCGTCGTCCTTCACGTGGGGGCTGTCGACACCTTCGCCCGGCGCAGCGAGATCCTGAAGGAGCACTACCGATCGCTTCTGGACACCGCGCGGAAGAAGACGTCGGCCAGGCTTGTTGTCTCCGGTCCGCTTCCAACGTTCCGGCGAGGGTGCGAGTCATACAGTCGTCTCTTCTGTCTCCACAGCTGGCTCCGGGACACCTGTAGCAGCGCCGGCGTGGACTACGTCGACAACTGGGAGAGTTTCCGAGAGCGTCCATCACTCTACCGCCGAGATGGACTTCACCCCAGTCGCCTAGGCTCGGCAGTCCTCTCCAGGAACATCGAGGACGTGCTACGTCGGGCCTGACCAGCCACAACAAACCACGCAAATCAGCTAAGTAGAACTTACTTCCCTAACTACCAAACCATTGAGACTGTGTCTGTTAGCCGTGGCAGGTATAAGAATAACAGGGCGATATGTTTTAAAAATCTAATTAAAATTAAATTAAATAATCAACATGAAGTGAGCAGCAATATTAAGCTAAGGCTAGGACTTTTAAACATTAGATCACTTGCATCAAAAGCTGTGATAGTAAACGAAATAATCTCAGATAACAGACTAAATGCACTCTGTTTAACAGAAACATGGGCTAGAGTAGGCGAATATGTAAGTTTTAATGAAGCAGCTCCTCCTGGATACAGTTATGTTCATCAGCCCCGTATCACAGGGCGTGGAGGTGGAGTAGCCACAATATATGACACAGACATAGGTTTTACTGTAAAACCAACCACCTCTATTAACTCATTCGAGGCTTTGATAGGTGAAATAGGCAATAATCGTATAGGCAATAAAACAAAGCTTAAATTAGTGACCATCTATCGACCGCCGGGTCCCTACTCAGAATTTCTTCAGGAATTTGCTGAGTTTCTTTCGGAACTAGTCTTAACCATCGAGAGATTTGTAATTGTGGGTGATTTCAACATTCATTATGAAAATGAATCAGACCCACTGAAAATTGCGTTCGACTCCATACTAGATTCAGTAGGTATAGCCCAAAATGTGACAGGGCCTACCCACCGCTGTAAACACACCTTAGACTTAATACTTACTTACGGATTAAACATAGAACATCTGGCAGTCATCCCCCAAAATGACGCCATTTCAGATCATTTCTTACTAATATATGAAATGACTTTATACAATGTACATCAGATGCGCCATACAAAAACCACGCGCACTATTACATCCGACACTGCAGCAACATTTATAAACTTACTGCCAGAGCTACCGAACACTATGCCACTGCAGCCCAATGAATTGGAACAGGCAACACAACAGTTTTATTCCACACTCAGCAATACCTTAGACAGTGTAGCTCCAATTAAAACAAAATTAATTAGGGAGAAAAAGCTTACACCATGGTATGACGAACACACTCGTCTTCTAAAACAGGCAGCTCGAGCAGCGGAGCGAAAATGGAAATCCACCTCACTAGAAGTGTTTAGAATCACATGGAAAGACGCCATAGTCAAATATAAACATGCCCTAATAAAAGCTAGAGCCGCATACTATTCGACACTAATAGAAAACAACAAGAATAACCCTAGATTTCTCTTCGCGACGGTATCTAAACTAACAAGAAATATCAACGACACTAGTTCTAACACAGCACTTACACACACTAGCGATGAATTTTTAAACTTTTTCAATAATAAAATAGATAATATCCGACTACAGAGTCATAATACATTGCAGCCTAACCTCCAATCCAACCCCAGTAGTTCAGCTATTAGTAACTATGCATCCAAAAATATTACTGAGCTAAATATCTTCAATCCTATATCGCAAAAAGAGCTCACAACATTGATTAATTCGTCTAAGCCTACATCATGTATATTTGACCCAGTTCCAACCCGTCTATTTAAAGACCTACTCCCAGCCACTGCAGGGCCCTTACTTAATATGATTAACTCCTCCCTTAACCTAGGTTACATGCCCAAACAATTAAAATGCGCCGTAATTAGACCCTTGATTAAAAAACAGAATCTCGATCCGCAGATTTTAGCCAACTATAGACCCATTTCTAATCTCCCATTTATCTCTAAAATTTTAGAAAAAGCAGTTTCCAATCAGTTAAACCACTATCTCCAATCAAATAGTATCCATGAAAAGTTCCAATCAGGATTTAGACCAAACCACAGCACTGAAACAGCTTTACTCAGGGTAGTGAATGATCTACTAATATCGGCCGATAATGGGCTCGTCTCGTTCCTTATACTGTTGGATCTTAGTGCAGCTTTTGATACTGTAGACCACAACATTTTGCTGGATAGACTAGAAAACACAGTAGGTATTAAAGGAGTCGCACTCTCCTGGTTTAGATCATATTTAACTGACCGCTTCCAATGTGTAAGTGTTAATAATAAAACCTCTAAATCTGTGCAGGTTAAATATGGTGTCCCACAAGGGACAGTCCTAGGACCACTTCTATTCACACTGTACATGTTACCCTTAGGCGAAATTATGCATAAGCATGACATCAGTTTCCATTCCTACGCAGACGACACTCAGCTATATTTATCGGCAAAACCCGATGATTTAGGCGCAAACAGTAAGATTGAGAAATGTGTAGAAGAGATAAAACATTGGATGGCATGTAACTTTCTAGCACTAAATGCCGATAAAACAGAATTGATAATAGTTGGGTCTAGGGCTGCGAGAGACAAGATACATAATGCAGCATTGAATCTACATTCTTTTACTATAACCCCCAGCGCAGAGGTAAAGAACTTGGGCGTCACAATAGACCCAGATCTCTCGTTCGATACACATATTAATAATATAACTAGGGTAGCGTTCTTTCACTTGCGCAACATTGCCAAAATTAGAAACATATTAAATATTAGTGATGCAGAAAAACTAATCCATGCATTCATATCCTCTCGTTTAGATTATTGCAACAGTCTCCTAGCTGGATGTTCTGGTAAATCGATAAACAAACTCCAGCTGGTTCAGAACGCAGCAGCACGAGTTTTAACAAAAACTAAAAAGTTTGATCACATTAGTCCCGTACTATCGTCATTACACTGGCTGCCAATTAGATTCCGTATTGACTATAAAATACTTTTATTAACATATAAAACGCTGCATGGCTTAGCTCCAGACTATCTTAGTGAACTTATTGAACAATATAACCCAGCGCGTTCACTTCGCTCGCAGGACGCAGGGTTATTAACTGTTCCTAGGATCAAAAAGATCACAGCAGGTGGAAGAGCCTTTTCTTTTAAAGCTCCACAATTGTGGAATAATCTTCCTGCCTCTATTCGGGACTCAGACACAGTCTCAATGTTTAAAACTCGATTAAAGACTCATCTGTTTAGTTTGGCCTTTGATTAATCTGTTACATATTTACTACATCTCGTATCTTTTCTCCGAGGTTCACCTGGAGAGTAACATTGCAGTCGGAGCCTACAATACCAGCATCGCTGCTCCGACACGGAATGAAAGCCTGGCGTTCATCAACAGACATTTACAGTGACAATATCATAACCCAGAACTTTCATTTTTACCTTTACTTAGTCTGATTGTGTGATTTGTGTGTGACTTGTGTATTTGTCTGTATTTTGTGTAATCTGTGTGTTAACGGGCCGCCCAATGGAGGATGGGTTCCCTTTTGAGTCTTGGTTCTCCCGAGGTTTCTTCCTATTCCCCACTATCTTAGGGAGTTTTTCCTCGCCACTGTCGCCCTTGGCTTGCTCATTAGGGTTCTGGACCCGTAGTATTGTTAACCTTTTAAATCCTGTAAGGCGCTTTGTGACAACATGTGTTGTGAAAAGCGCTATACAAATAAACTTTGATTGATTGATTGACATAATGTACAAATATTGAACTCTTTTGGGGAGACTGAAGGTTTCTGAAGTAGGCCTAATCTTTAGGTGAATTATACCAGGTTTCTTTCAGTACTTTTTTTTAGGTGTTTTGTGGTAGATCAGACTAAATACTTAAATTCTAAATAGCCTATAGAAGCTGACTTTTTCTGATTAAAAAATGCTTGTATTCTTATTGAGTAATAATGTATTTCTTTTAACATTTTTAAATCATAGACCATAAAGTGAATCGAGGATTTGCCTTAACATGAAAAAACAAGATCCCTGTATTGTGTGTGTGTGTGTGTGTGTGTGTGTGTGTGTGTGTGATGTTATTCTGTAAGTGTTCATATCAGTGTAATGAGGATCACTGCTAGTATGTTTATTTCTATATTAATCATGTTGGAGACGCATGAATCACTGTAATCACATCCCCGTATCCCTATATGTGATGACATTATGACATTATTGTTGAAAATAAGTCAGTGTAATAGTGAACATGGCTGGTGTAGTAATAGTTATCAAACATCACAGAAAAAAATCATATTACCTGGCTACATAAATTAGATCAATAATACTGATGGTACCTGTAGTGGTCTGTGGAGTCGTCTTTCTGATGCTGGTTTTCTTGTTAAAAAGATTCTCCGACGGTGTCACTGCAGAACACCAACAGTAAATTAGAGTAAAACCCACATGTGATACTGAGCTGTGAGAAGATTCATGAGGTCTTTAAAGCTCCGTGAGAAAGTGAAGTTTGTAAGATTGTTCCCATTGTAAGATCAGTATGTGTTGGTGTAAAGGAATGGTCTTTCTCATGCTGGTTCTCACTGTCAGTTGTCTCTATCAGTATGAGGAAAGATTAAGCAGATTGATGCATGAACTCTCAAATAAACACAATAATATCAAACACTGTGTGATTATGGTCACAACACTACCTGTTCTGGTACCTGGAGTAGTGTGTGGATTGACATTTCTGATGCTGGATTTCTTATTGTCAGGTGTCATTTTCACAGCTGTTATCACTATGAGGAAAGAATGAACAACTTAACCTTTCAAACACATTCTGGTATCAGTGAGAACATTTCAGTAAGAAGAGAACATTTTTCAGTAGGATGAGCTTTGTTTGCTACCTCTGTTCTCCATATTCCACACAGTCTCAATGTTTAAAACTCGATTAAAGACTCATCTGTTTAGTTTGGCCTTTGATTAATCTGTTACATATTTACTACATCTCGTATCTTTTCTCCGAGGTTCACCTGGAGAGTAACATTGCAGTCGGAGCCTACAATACCAGCATCGCTGCTCCGACACGGAATAAAGGCCTGGCGTTCATCAACAGACATTTACAGTGACAATATCATAACCCAGAACTTTCATTTTTACCTTTACTTAGTCTGATTGTGTGATTTGTGTGTGACTTGTGTATTTGTCTGTATTTTGTGTAATCTGTGTGTTAACGGGCCGCCCAATGGAGGATGGGTTCCCTTTTGAGTCTTGGTTCTCCCGAGGTTTCTTCCTATTCCCCACTATCTTAGGGAGTTTTTCCTCGCCACTGTCGCCCTTGGCTTGCTCATTAGGGTTCTGGACCCGTAGTATTGTTAACCTTTTAAATCCTGTAAGGCGCTTTGTGACAACGTGTGTTGTGAAAAGCGCTATACAAATAAACTTTGATTGATTGATTGATTGATATTGAGAATGCTGCATTCAGGACACAACAGAGACCAAATATGAAATACCAAAACTGACTAGGACCAAATCTAGTATCACACCACAGAGACAGGATTGTTAATTCTGTCTATACTCAGTGCTGTCATGTTTTAAAATAATAATTTCACCATTTACATAATTCATTAAGACGCAAAGGTACATGCAAACATACCTGTGTATGCATCATTGACTGTGAGGTAAACAGGAACCTGTACATCTCCAACAGAGCACCAGTACCAGCCAGCATCACTCTTCTTCAGTCCAGTCATTATCACCTTGAAGAATGTTTTCTCATCATCACTGATCAGCACTGCTGAATTCTGGGATGTGTAAGTCCTCTCCACTGTGTAGCAGCTCCAGTCTGTAGATCTGCACCACTGCTTCTGTTTATTCTGATATGCAGCACTGTAGAGACACTGGACACTGACGCTGCTCCCCTCCTCTCCACTCACTCTGCTCCCCAACACAGACACCACAGGAGCTGAACAAACACATATAAATACAGCAGTGTAAACATGACCTCCATCATAAGAAACATCTGATAGAAACCTTACAAATAGTCAGCAAGTCTATATCTAATACAGAGAGATTTCTTACCTGCACTAACTGTCACATACAAATAATCCTTATCATCATAGTTACCACCAATTTCAGCAGCACACCAGTACCATCCAGAGTGATCAGTGTTCAGTCTGTTCAGTTCCACAGTGAACATATTGTGGGATGGATGATCAATAACTGATGTGCTTCCATGTGTGTTGCCATAAGTTACTATGGTGCAAGAGGACCAATAGTATCCATGACACCAGAATTTGTTGTTTGATTTATAGGATTCATCATAAAAACATGGAATAGTGACAGAATCTCCACTTTTTACAGCAACGTGCTTCAGCGTCCTCATGCACTCGGAGTCTGCGGATACACACACACACACACACACACACACACACACACACACACACACACACACACACACACACACACACACACACACACAGCTTTACTAAGATCACTGTCTGTACTCTCAGTACTGAACAGGTAGGATTTATGTCCAATGTTAAAGTGAAGATCAGTTCAGAGTTGTTTGGAGCCACACTGCACTCTGAAATAGGTCAGCTAATAAAGGACCAGTTACACCCATGAAACTGAAGACCACACAGGTGGTTCATAGGAGTGAACCAGCACTGATCTTACCTGAGATACAGAGGAGAAACACAAAGAGAACGACAGAATCCATGAGAGAGTAACAGCACATGTAACAGTTTCTGCAGGGCACAAATGACAAACACACTTCCTGCATCAGACACTTGGTCTGAGTCATGTTCTTTTTTTTCTCACATTCTTTCCTCTGTATATAGTGTATGTATATGTATGTGTGTTTGTATGTAAACACACACACACATTTACATATATTAGTGGCCTGCTGAAAGTCATTTTGCAGGGCTCTGGCACTGCTCCTCCTGTTCCTCCATACATAAGGGAGGAGTTAGTGGTCCTGCTGCTGGGTTGTTGCCCTCCTACGGCCCCCTCCATGTCTCCTGGTATCTGCTCCATGCTCTGGACACTGTGCTGACAGACACAGCAAATCTTTTTGCCACAGCTCGCATTGATGTGCCACCCTGTATGAGCTGCACTACCTGAGCAATTTTGTGAGTTGTAGACACTGCATCATGCTACCTTTATGGTGAGAGAACTGACAAAAAACATCAACCAGAAAGGATGAGAACAGAGAAAATGTCTGTGGTCACCACCTGCAGAACCTCCTTTATAGGGGGTGTCTTGTTAATTGCCTCTCATTTCTACCTGTTGTCTGTTCCATTTACACAACAGCAGGTGAAATGGATTCACGATCAGTGTTGCTTCCTAACATTTTAAGGGAACAAACCAATACATGCATGCACATTCACCCCTTTCATTTCAAATATAATTTTTCAGGCAAAGTGGTAAATTGTGACTCAGTGGTGAAAAAGTGAAAGCACAAGAGATTATCTTTCTCAAAGAAGCACCACACAATCACCATACCCAGAATGCTAATTTGACTCACACATGTGGTTCATTAGTCAGTACTGTAAATACTTTGTTAATCTCATTCTGTGCTAAGCACATGGTTGTTTGGATTATTGGGTCGTACATATATTGTACATAACAATTTATTGGGCCATAAAACTTCACTTTCAACATGGTTATAGCTGGACTTTTATCTATGAATGCATAACGCATGCATGTTTCAATCAGTACTGGAAGAACTGGGAGTATCAGTACAGGTTCAGCTCATCAGTCTTTCACAGCAGGTGTGTGTTACTCCTCTCTCCTCCTCTCAGTACTGGCCGTGTCATTCACTTCCTCTAATGTAGGAGACGACTCTTTAATGTGCACTCACACCTCTTCTGCAATGTCCAACATCACCATGTGTGATGTGACCGAGGAAATGCACAACTGTAAGAAAGTGAAGCGCGCGTCTTTGACCACAAATAACGTCACCGATTCTTGTCCTTCTATTTGCGGTTTCAAAAAAGTTTTGAAAAGTTTTAATTTTTTATATTGTTTTTTCATTACTTAATTTTCTTCATTATTTTTCACTTACTGGGAAAAGTGTTGCATACAGAAGTGATAGAGCGACAGCTAAGCTGGTTTCTTCAGACCAGCGTGATCACCAGCTGGGAGGAGATGCATCAGTTCTCCTCGCTGACATGTATTACAAAAACGAGTCACCAGATGGCGCCAGATCTCCATGAAGCTTCATTCTGGCACGCTGCACTCCAGACATTCTGGACAATATACTTATTGACAGTATTACTTACCTCCATTCTCACCTCTCACGATGAAAGGTGAACATCTAGATGAATAAAAACAATGATCCACAATGATAGCGTTGTGTTACCGGAGCTCTGCCGGAGCGGAGCTCGGAGCGGTCGTTTTCTGCATGGTCCTAGGACTAGATTCGTCGCTATTTAGATATTAGTTTTTTAACCCTTAAAAAGTGGGGGGACATGGCTTCGTCACTATTTAAATATTTCGTTTTAACTGTAAAAATTGGGGGGGGACCAAAACTGGCTTTTGAAAAACAAAAATTACGTCCGTGATCTGAATAGTATGAAACAGGAGCGAGGCTAGGGTAATTTTAAATATTATATTATGCAAAAAACTTGCTCTGCACCTGTGAGCACTGGGGGCTCTGTGAGCACTGGGGGCTGGGCACCCCTAAAGACCAGATCCTAAAATCGCCCCTGGTATGAAATATGGAGATATAATTATCCCAAAATAGTTTGTATCATCATTTTAAATATTAAAAATTAAGTAAAGTAAGATGCCATACAATTAATTTATTCAGTACATTTAAACTATGATATTTATATGGGAGGTATGTTACTTTGGTAAGACCAATGATTTGTTATCCAGACAGGAAATCGTTACTGTGAGGGCTGGTTCGCAATGCCAGCCGGCTGCCACCAGAGGGAGGCCATGGGCTTGGTATCTAATCAGTGTTAGTTCGTCTGATCCCCCACATGGGGGCGCCCTATACAACAGTTTAACAAAGGCTCCTCTATATTACGTGTTGGTGTTTGTAACATGCCCTAAGCTTTCTGGTAACTGGGTAGTTTGACATTTTCCTGTGGTGTTTCTCATCTGTTCTGTGAGGGACTGTTGTCCTTTGTCTGCTGTCTCATCGAGTGTAAATTGTTGAGGGGGGGGGGGGGTGGCGAGTGTAAATTGTTGACGGTTGGGGGGGGGGGGTTTGGGGGTTGGTTGCGAGTGTAAATTGTTAACGGGGGGATGTAAAATGTTATTAAGTATTATATCGCGATCAATCGATCGCCAGTGGTTGGCGAACTAGTAACTCATTGAATCATAGATGTAGATCAGAGATTAATAAACTAGATTTATTTTCAGCGTGAGAAATCGGATGTAGGCCTATGGCGTGTGAGCGTGTGATGACAGTCAAATGCGTGTGTCTCACGCTCATTGCGTGAGAGTTGGCAACCCTGCTGTAATGATGGCTAAGTGGCTAATGTAAACTATACAAATCTATCTGGGTGTGTTTTCAGGTGGCCTATGAACTTTTATGTGGTGTTTCAGTGTCTTTAATTTGTTTCCCACATTCTTCACACATTGCTCTTTTGGTTTTGTTCAACAACCAAGCGATGTTGTGATACATCACGAGAAAAGGGAGCTGTGTCCTAAATTACTGAAACAAATAAAGTATTTTTTCTGTAACTCACACACAGCGCCTGAATAACGGACTGACTCTTATTGTTCGGTTATTTTGGTAGAGTCGAGTCGAGTGTCATTATGGAAGAGTTTCAAGTCAGTCTGAAGTGTTTTTGTAGGTGACTTAAGCCCAACTTCTAATCACTCACTCGAGTGCCCATCACTGGTCTCCAGCTCCATTCCTCCCCCCACATCTCCTCCATCACTCCCCACACTTTACACACTTTCTACATCTTACAGGATTCCCTCACTTTCACAGTGTAGCAGGTAGAGCTGTGTGTGACCCTTCACCCCAACTCTTTCATTTTAAATCCTGTCTCTCTTTTGATCCCCCCCCCTCTTCTCCCTTCATCTACATCTGGGTCCATCGGGAGGTCGTATCCTCCTAGAGTATCCAGCAGGGGTTCAGTCTGTCTGGGTGCTTCACCCCTGATTATACTGCCAGTCCTGCTGTCCTGGTATAATTACAGTATGCAGTGATAGAAAATCAAAGGCTTCATCCTTTTTAAAGCATAAAAACACCACAAAGCAAAGGGAAAGTTCTGAATGTTCATTCCTTCATATCACGTTTAATATTGATTTTAATAAAATCTGTAGTTACTGGAGCACATTCTACACATTTGTAAATTTCCACAAAATGCAAACGTGTATTTTAGGCATGACTCTTACATCTAACATCAGGACAATGTGTGAACATTTAAAATAATGGTAAACAACATGTTAAAACACGAGTTATACAAACATAATAAGACGTGTTAAGATATCAGAGCAGCTCTATATATGAACATAAGATGAACTTTAAGAACTGGTAGTGGACTCCCGCAGGGCCAAACACTCTTCTCCTGTACCAGTGAACATCCAGGGAATGGACATTGAGATGGTGAGGTCCTACAAGTACCTGGGTGTTCATCTCAACAACAAGCTGGACTGGACTGACAACACAGCTGCAATCTACCAGAAAGGTTAGAGCAGACTACATCTCCTGGGGAGACTCAGGTCCTTTGGAGTGGAGTGCGCGCTCCTGTGGTGGCATCAGCCATCTTTTATGGAGTGGTCTGCTGGGGCAGCATCTCCACTGCTGACAGGAAGAGACTGAACAAAATCATCAAGAAGTCCAGCTCTGTCCTGGGGGGCCATCTTGACCCGGTGGAGGTGGTGGGAGACAGGAGGACCAGGACCAAATTCAAGCACATGTTGAAGAACCTGTCCCACCTCATGCACCACTCCCTGTCAGCACTGAGCAGCTCCTTCAGCGCCCGGCTGCTGCACCCGCGCTGTGTGAAGGAGCGATACCGCAGGTCCTTCCTTCCACACGCCGTCAGACTGTACAACAGCCACCGCTCTCCATAGCTCACCTGTACTGTATAACAGCCACTGCTCTCCATAGCTCATCTGTACTGTACAACAAACCGCTCACTGTACTTTACAGCTCTTACTGTTCTACCATGTGCAATATTTAAATCTACCATGTGCAATATTTAATATACCATGTGCAATAACTATAACTGTTTAGAACTACATACATTGCATATATATTTATTATTATTGTAACATCTGGCTCCGCCCTCCACACCAGTCCGGTGTTGTCCTCCTTAGCTCCACCTTGTTTCCCGGTTTTCGTAGTCCCCGTTTGCTTACCACGCCCCCTCCTTAGCGGTCCACCTGTCCCTTGTTTCACCCTCCCCTGTGTATGTGTATTTAGTTCCCTCTGCCCGGACTACCAGCGCTGGTCATCCCTGTGAGTGTTCTCTCCCTATGTCTTGGTCTCCCATGTTGTTGCTTGTTCGCTAGTTTCTTGCATTTCTATTTCTGGTTGTGGTTACGGGTATTAGTTAATCTCTGTTTGTAATCTGCCGTGTGTTTAGTTTTCTGCTCCTTTCGTTTGTTGTTTCATATGTCAATAATTTTCCTGTTTAGCCTCGCTGTCGGTTGTTTTCTGTTTAGCCCCCGTTTCTAGTTTCTCCTTTGTTCTAGTTTTCTGTTTGGAGTCGTAGTGTAGTGTTGTCCCATGTATGCTTGTTTGTATGCATTGTGTTTCGTGAACTTCATTGTTAGCCTCTTAACCTATTGTTGTGTTTCGTAAACTTTATTTTTTGCCTGTTAACCTGTTATCAGGCTTCGTGAACTTCAGTGTTAGACTAACAAACAGGTCACTAGACTATGTCGTGCCTATGTTTTTGCCTTTGTGTCTCGTTAGCTGTAGTCATTGGCTGGTGTCCAGTTTGTGTATGTTTATGCCTTTGAGTTTTGTTATAGTAGTTGATCACCTGTGTATTCGGTTGTGTGTACTTGTCTTCTGTGGCCGTGATCCCAGTCCCTTAAGTTCTCTAAAGCCTTGTCTAGTTGTGTTGTCTTATTAAATCTCTTCATTCTGCACTTGCGTCACTCTTGCCTATTCCAAACGTAACAATTATATGATTCTGGGACTCTAATGTGTCTCTAATCTGTGTCCATTTGTGTGAGTCCCTATTAAAATGTTGGAGACTCCTGGAACCTCTGAGAGAGGAGGGATGTCTGTGTAGCCTCACTCTGACTCTGGAATTTCAAATTCCATTGCAAGTAATTGACAACAGCATCAGCAATGATTGTAGTTTCCAGAATACGACTACCACTCCACTACAATCAGGTAATATTAGATATTTATGCATACATATCTCTGCTAGACTTTTAGACTTAGTGCAGTTAAATCATATCCCTCTATTAAAAACAATAGAAGATGATCTCACACATTGGAACGCTTTACCTATATCGCTCATGGGGAAAGTCGATACCATTAAAATACCATTTCAAAATGCTTGACAGCCTGGTGGGAATTTCTAAAATTAACTCAGTCCCCACTTATCCTATACAAACTAACACCCATTTGGAACAATCCAGACATTTGTCAGAATAAGAAAGTGAAACTACATTTTAGGGGTGTATTCAATTAAGGATTTTCATAGTCGAATCTGATTCGTCAGCTTTTCCCTTTAGTCGACTAAAATATAAAAAAATCGCAAAACAGCAAAAAAATATATGTAAAGGTTCAAGTAACGGGGTTTAAAAGCAAACAACAACAAAAAATGTTTATATGTGTAACCCTTTCCTAAGGCGCCGAATAGATGTAAACATCTTTAGGTAGGGTACATCACAAATAAACATGAGATTAACGATATAGCGGTGCCTCCATTAATGTAATACTAACTGGTTATCTGGAGTATTCTCCCAAATTTATTTACCTGTTTCAAGTGAATGCTTGTTCGTTACGAAATCACGTTACGAACTTCCATTAATAATAAACCACATCAACACAATGCTCATTTATGTTAAACACACTCAATGAATTTACTGTGACGGTAACTAACACAATACATTTATCTCAGACACTCTTAACGCGAAGTTTCGGTCAGACAAAAACACAGTAATGAAGTAGGTTCGTAACACTTGTCACTTCAAAGTTCATCGGTGGGGCCCATGTCATTGGTGCACATTGATGACAATTTATATCCTCGATGACTGGCGGTGCGGCAATGAGTACTCACGTATCCCCAGTGTCTCGGTTCAATGGCTCGGCCGCGACGCAAACAGAAGGGCTGAATAGTTAACAACCCAACTGGCAGCTCCTTCTACAGTTAGCAACAGTCCAGCTTGTACTGTCCCATGATGAGTAGCTTCTCGATGAGGTCACGAGGCCGCTGTAGAGCTTCATCACAGGGACTCCACACGGTGCAACTGATGTAATAAGCTAGCTTACGGAGCTAAACCTTTCCCGTTACCTCGAGCGAACGCAGTCTCCGAGTTGAAACTCCACAGAAATGACCACAACACAGCTTGATGTCTGAATAATTCAGCTAAGATCTACAGTAGCCCTTTAAACAACTAACGGAGTTTAGACTTTGAAAAACTCAAAGGTAAACTGGATTACTTTGAAAAGCAGAACACCACTCGTCTCTCCTAGACTCACACTCTCTCTGAGGAAAAGTAAAACCCGTCATGGGATTCCCTCCCACTCTATTACCTGATAAGCCACTGACATGTCAATCACCCGTAGCATTACCTGAATGGTCAATTTTCCCGGGAATTCGCAGGAAATGCTTTTGATAAACTGGCGCGGCAAGACAGGACTATGGTACATGTAGTTTCTAACATCGTATCTGCATTTGTCATAGAAAACCATACAATAAAACAAAATAATAATGTTTAGAGGTACTACACTCCCCCCCACTACAAAACAGCATGACCCCATGCTAAGCTAACATCACTAGGAGAAACTCTTGTTAAACATTAATGACCCATCATAACTAAGTCACAATCACTGGGCATAGCAACGTCCCAGAACTATGTACACATTTCAAACATAATGCATGTCAGTTACACCACCAGGCATGGTAACTATTGAAATCAAAAAGAAAACCAGCCTCTTCCTGTTTTGGTAACCCAACACTACATTTGTTGACTGACACTACTGCCCTCCTACTAGGCTCTTCTAATGTGTCATAAGTCAAACGCTCAGTAGGCTTTCTGTTTCTCTCTGACCTTCTGAGGCTACCAGTTGTGTCCGTGTCAGCAATATGATGATCTGTGTCACTCTCATCCTGACGTGACTCTCCCACCCTCTCTGAGGAAAAACCTTTTGGCTCAGGCATAGCACTTAGAGAATCAGACACTAGGAGGGCATCTTCTTCCAGGGAAGATATAGAAGGTAGATCACCGGTAGCCTCTCTAGCACGTACTTCAGCTCTTGGGGAGATCTCAACATCCTCAGCAAAACATCCATAAGAGGACTCACTGTCTGACGAATACTGTGCAGATGGCTGATCATCATCTCTTGGAACAGGAATAGTTGATGGCATGAAGGCAGCCCCTGTATCTTTAACCTTCCTCCGTCTTAGAGCACGTCTTGCAGGTACAGAGCTAAAGTCAACATCAGGAGTCAGCCTAACTTCTTGTCCTAAAGGCAAAAGATGATTACGATGCATGATCTTTATAGGCCCCATCCCATCTACTGCTTTCAGACGGTATACTGGCAAATCAGGAAGTTTACTTTCCACTATGTAAGGACTTGGACCCCACCGGTCAGCAAGCTTCTGCTTCCCCTTAAGACCTAGATTTCGAATGAGCACTCTGTCCCCTGTGCCCAAGCAATGATATCTCACTTTCTGATCGTAACGCCGCTTGTTCCCTTGGTTCATTTTGTCAGCAGTAGCTTGTGCTAACTGATAGGCCCCTTCCAACTCCTTTTTCATACGGGACACGTACTTCAAGTATGAGGTGTGGGAATCTCCACCAGCTGAGCCGCCAAAACATATATCAATGGGAAGTTTAGCTTCACGCCCAAACACAAGATAATAAGGGGAGAAACCAGTTGCCTCATTGGGAGTACAGTTATAAGCATGCACCAAATGGGTGATGTGTCGACTCCAGTTAGACTTCTTCTCACTACCCAAAGTCCCCAAAATGTCCAGTAAGGTGCGATTGAATCTTTCTGGCTGAGGGTCACCTTGAGGGTGATACGGAGTTGTTCTGGATTTCTTTACTCCCAACATAGTCAGCATCTCATGAATTAATCTGCTATTGAAATCCCTCCCCTGGTCAGAGTGAATTCGGTTAGGCAGACCATAATGGATGAAATACTTCTACCACAGAGTTTTGGCTACAGATACAGCTTTCTGGTCTTTCGTAGGAAAAGCTTGCGCATATCGCGTGAAATGATCGGTTACCACTAGCACATTGCATATATTGTGAGAATCTGGTTCAATGGTGAGAAAATCAATACAGACAAGGTCCAGAGGTCCAGAACTACTCAGATGGGATAACGGGGCAGCCCTTTGAGGTAAGGTCTTTCTCTTTATGCACCTGTCACAAGTCTGACAATAGGCCTCCACCTCACGTTTCATGCGAGGCCAAAAAAATCTGTCTCGTACAAGGGCATAGGTCTTGTCAAACCCTAAATGACCACTGTCATCATGCAGAGACTTTAAAACACAGTTATGAAACTGCTTGGGCAGCACGAGCTGTCGTCTGGTTCTCTGGTCGGACAGCATAATTGTGCAGTACAACAGACCCTTCTCAAGAGACAATTTATCCCAGTCTTTCTTCAGGACACGAAGGCCTGGATGTTTAGCCTGGATGCTCCATGCACTTTTTCCCTCATTGAAAGCTAACCAGACTTCCCCAATACAAGAGTCACTCTTTTGAGCATTTTGAATGTCATCAGCCTTTAAGATAGTTAGCTGTTCAGCTCCCACTAGGGTACTACCAAAATAAGCCGTAGGCACAACAGACACATGGGCTCCCATACAATTCACAAGACAACTAGAAAAGTTTTGTCCAGTGTTCAGGGTCACTCCCTGGCACAAGGCTCGAACTCCGGGAGCTGAGATCTCCTGCCATTCATCATCAGAGCATAGACTTGCATGAGGGCGTCGGGACAGAGAGTCGGCATCTATGTTGGCTCTCCCTGGTCTGTATTTCAGGCTGAAAGTGTACGTGGACAACGCAGACAGCCACCGGTGCCCTGTAACATCAAGCTTGGCTGAGGTCAATATATAGGTCAAAGGGTTGTTGTCCGTTACAACCTTGAAAGGAACACCATAAAGGTAATCATGTAGTTTGTCTACTACAGCCCATTTCAAAGCTAAAAACTCAAGCTTATGAGCTGGGTAGTTTCTCTCAGAAGGAGAAAGACTTCTGCTAATGAATGCTACTGGACGCAGTTGGTTATCCTGCTCCTGATACAGAACACCCCCCAAGCAAACCAGGCTTGCGTCCACATGCAAGACATAAGGTTTCTGAGTATCAGCAAAAGCTAACACTGGAGCTTGAGTCAACCTGGCTTTAAGCTTCTCAAAAGCAACATCACAGTCGCTGGTCCATCTAGAACCAAAAGGTTCAGAAGTCTTGTAGTATTCTTTGGTTTGAGAGGATTTTCTGTCTTTGCCTTTCTGACTGGATTGAGGAGAGTAACCTTGCAACAATTCATTAAGAGGACGACAGATTTTGGAAAAATCCTTCACAAAGCGTCTGTAGTACCCACAAAAACCCAGAAAAGATCTAAGTTCGGGTAGCTTCGGGCCATGACACCACAGCCTCTATCTTGGATGGATCAGTAGCTACTCCGTCTTGAGACACAATATGCCCTATGTAGGTAACAGAAGACCTCGCAAACTGACACTTATCCAAAGACAGTTTCAGACCTTCTGCCTTCAATCGATCAAGAACTTTGAGAAGTCTCTCCTCATGTTCCTTCACAGTTTTCCCAAACACAATAAGGTCATCGAGGTACACCAAGACTTCAAGGAAGTTCATGTCTCCCACCGTCCTCTCCATGACTCTTTGGAACGTGGCTGGTGCTCCACAAATCCCCTGAGGCATCCGCTCAAATTGGTAAAAACCTAGTGGGCAAATGAAAGCAGTTTTTTCTTTGTCCGCTTCCCGCATAGGTATCTGACAGTACCCACTTCTCAAGTCCAAAACGGAGAACCACTTGCTCCCAGATAAGCTATGCAATGCATCCTCAACTCTAGGTACAGTGTACTGGTCCGGAACAGTTCTCTGGTTGAGGGTTCTGTAGTCCACACACATTCGGACTTTCCCTGATTTCTTGCGGACTACCACGATTGGGGACGCATATGGACTTTTTGAATCTGAAATTATCCCATTCTCTTGAAGTTGTTGTAGGTGCTTGCGCACATCCTCTATGTCAGCAGGGGCTAGGCGGCGAGAACGTTCTCTGAAAGGTTTTGAATCTGTCAGTCTGATCTCATGCATGGTGCTTGTGGAACAACCCACATCCCACTCGTGACAAGAGAACACTTCAGCTCTCTCCATCATCTTCTCGCAAAGATGCCTTTTAGCTTCCTCTGGCATTGGAGAATCCTCAAAATCAAAGGAATCAAAAGACAAGACAGAGTGCTTCTCTGACCCGGGAGCATTTACCTGTGGAACCATGGTGACAGGAAAGATATGTGCAAGGGGTGTCCCTCGTTTCAGAATGACAGGTTTGCTGGAAACATTTCTCACAGTGACCACTACGCGTCTATGGTCTATAACAGAGGCAGAGTGCACCTCAGGTCTCACTTGCACTCCTGACAACGGTTCTTCATAATGCTGATCCACCAATAGGAGTGAATCTTTAAGTTCTCCAGGGAACTTGGGTGTGCCAATCACTCTAAGGACTTGGTTTGGGTTCACAGCAATAGGCTTATGGTGAACAAACCAGACAGTTCCCTTCTGACTTGTGTCTTCAGGAGAGTTTGCATTCTCTTCCAAGGACTCAAAAGCTTTTCTGATCATGGGATGTATTGTGAGTGTGCTCAAAAACTGTTCGCCTCCTTGGGTTTTGCATGCATGTAACAGTTTCCTCATTATCTGAGTATTAGTTCCCACTAAAAGAGCTACATTAGACCCAGAGACAGGATCAGGGCACACTAAAGCTAATGTGTCTACTGTTTCCGTTACCCCTGCTATCCCTCCAGTAAACTCTAGCTTAATTGACAGATACCCATCATAAGGATATTTGTGGGAACTTAGACCCCAGATTTCTAGGTCCTCTACCGGTTCTATTGGCAAATGTGTCAGATGTGTGTCATAGAAGCTTCTGTACAAAATAGTAACTTGGGAACCACTATCTAGTAGTGCTCGAGCATAAATTCCCTCTACCTGAACTGGTATTTCCGAGGTAGGCCCCACTAAACCCTTAGGTATATGTGTGGTGCTTACTGGTGTAGGTGAGCATTTAGTGGAACGTGTTTCAACTGGAACCCTAAGCCATTCCTTCAAAGAGCTCCGTTGGAGTTTCCCTTCTTCCGGTGCAGGTCAATCAGCTTCCTGTTAACTTTCCTCAAATCTTCAGTAGCTCTGCATTCTCTTCTAGTGTGTCCATCTTCCCCACACTGATAGCAGAAGACCCCTGTGGACTTGGATCTAGATTTGCTTTGGTCGGATATTGCACCATCAAGCACTCCAGAGTGAAACACATCTGCCCTTTCTACTGACACACTCTGCGGCGCCTTCTCAGTGTTCTCATTCAGCAACTTCGCGACACAAGTGGTCAGTTCCTTCACCTCATTCTTTAAGCTTTCCAGCTCCGAAACCTTAGGTGGCTGGGAAACGATGGCAGTGGCAACTTCGGCTCTCACTCCTTCTCTATCTCTGATCCATTCTTCCTCCTCCCTAACTTCTCTTAGTAGTTGCGAAAAGAATGGAGGATCTCGTAACTTATGAGTGAGTCGAAACTTGAGAGCCACCATATCACTTGTAAGAGCACCCTTTACAAGCTGATCTATTCGAACTCGGTTCAGGTCTTCAGCTGCAATACCACCTTTAGACAGGGCCTGATGAAGAAGTTTATCCAGCCTGTATAAGAAAGCAGAGAGCTTTTCCCCTTTCTCCTGGTAAGTGTGTCTGAACCGGGCCATTAAGTCTGTTCCACTCTCTGTAGTACCAAAAGCAGTGTCTAAGGCAGCTAAATAGTCTGTGGCAGTAGCAGAAGGGTTGCTGACTTTTAGGAACCTAACAATATCAGCAGCTGGCCCTCTCAAACTTTCTACTAAGCATTGCTTCTTTACAGCTTCATTACATTGCCATTCACTAACCATTTGTGTAGCTTGCTCCATCCAAACATTGTAGTCTTCCTCACCTGGGGGAACAGGTCTGGCTCCTGAGAACAACCTTAATTTTCTGTAGCTAACCCCATCAGCAGATACCTGACCACACTTGTCTACTAGTTTGCCTATAGCATTCACTAGCTCTGCACTAAGGTCAGCGTACGCAACTTAGTGTAAAAGACGTCATCATCTGAGCTAGGACTACTAGCTACCAAACTGCTCACCAAGTGTACATCCCAAGGCCCTATTTCTCCTTCAATACCAACCTCAGGAGGTGTGTTGTGAGAGTCTAAAACAATATTACTCTCGACTAGTATGAACTCAGATTTTCCTGAGGTGTCTCTACGACGACCACGTTGCCTGGTACGCCCAAAAACTTTGACTGTTCCTAATACTTTTGCAATAACAACGTCTGATATTCCAATCTGAACTTTTCCCAGCACAATAGCATTGAAAGGCTGAATATCTTCTTGTTTACACCACTCTACAGCATGCCCAAGCTCCATAGTAACACAGTAAACATTCAACAATTAAATACAAAAAATTTGGTAAATGTACAGTTCTTAGGGAGATAAACTTACAGAAATCCCAGCGGTGCCTCCATTAATGTAACCCTTTCCTAAGGTGCCGAATAGATGTAAACATCTTTAGGTAGGGTACATCACAAATAAACATGAGATTAACAATATAGCGGTGCCTCCATTAATGTAATACTAACTGGTTATCTGGAGTATTCTCCCAAATTTATTTACCTGTTTCAAGTGAATGCTTGTTCATTACGAAATCACGTTACGAACTTCCATTAATAATAAACCACATCAACACAATGCTCATTTATGTTAAACACACTCAATGAATTTACTGTGACGGTAACTAACACAATACATTTATCTCAGACACTCTTAACGCGAAGTTTCGGTCAGACAAAAACACAGTAATGAAGTAGGTTCGTAACACTCGTCACTTCAAAGTTCATCGGTGGGGCCCATGTCGTTGGTGCACATTGATGACAATTTATATCCTCGATGACTGGCGGTGCGGCAATGAGTACTCACGTATCCCCAGTGTCTCGGTTCAATGGCTCGGCCGCGACGCAACCAGAAGGGCTGAATAGTTACCAACCCAACTGGCAGCTCCTTCTACAGTTAGCAACAGTCCAGCTTGTACTGTCCCACGACAGGGGCGGACTGGGGAGAAAAAGTGGCCCGGGAGTTCCTGACAGACTGGCCCACTATATCACTATATATATCTGTGTATATATACTGTGTATGTGTGTGTGTGTATATATATATATATATATATATATATATATATATATATATATATATATATATATATATATATATATGTGTGTGTGTGTGTGTGTGTGTGTGTGTGTGTGTGTGTGTGTGTGTATACTGTATGTGAATCTATACATGGCACGTAGTGTATATGACGGCATTTATTGTCATATGGACAATATTAATTCCAGCAATAATACGATTACAAAGCCACATAGTGGCTTTTAAATAGTCCATCATAAGACCACCAAACAAGTTGTTTTACGCAAAGTGCATCCTAAAGAACAAACTACAACTCTAACGTGGGTATTTCTTCCTCGTACCTATTTGTGGTGGTTAGTTTTAATCTAAGAATTTCAATAGCTTTAAAAAAAACAGTGCTCTGAAACCTTTAAGACCGCCACTTGCGTCCGTGTTAACCATGTTAAGGTAATTTGTACATGGTGCCTTAGACGTTGCAGAGGCGACAGCAGAACATTTTAAATAACATGTTATCTACAAATTAAACTGCTCGTAGTCCGGCCCGGAGTTTCTGGGACAAGTTGGTTTTTTTTCTGATCTCCGCTGCATACCGTCAGCCCGCATCAGCTGGCCCAGTCCGCGACCCGGTCCAACTCGTTCATGTGTTTACAGGCTCAGTCCGCGGCCGCGCAGGTTAGTCTGACTGGAGCGGGGGAGGTAATAACTACGGGCCGGGGCCGCAGTGCGCGGCAGTGGCTCCTCCACGGGCTGAGTTAGACCACCGGTGGCCAGCGGCCCACTAACCCATCGGCCCACCGGGGAAATCCCCGGTAGCAATGTATGCCAGTCCACCCCTGTCCCACGATGAGTAGCTTCTCGATGTAGTCACGAGGCCGCTGTAGAGCTTCAGCACAGGGACTCCACATGGTGCAACTGATGTAATAAGCTAGCTTACGGAGCTAAACCTTTCCCGTTACCTCGAGCGAACGCAGTCTCCGAGTTGAAACTCCACAGAAATGACCACAACACAGCTTGATGTCTGAATAATTCAGCTAAGATCTACAGTAGCCCTTTAAACAACTAACGGAGTTTAGACTTTGAAAAACTCAAAGGTAAACTGGATTACTTTGAAATGCAGAACACCACTCGTCTCTCCTAGACTCACACTCTCTCTGAGGAAAAGTAAAACCCGTCATGGGATTCCCTCCCACTCTATTACCTGATAAGCCACTGACATGTCAATCACCCATAGCATTACCTGAATGGTCAATTTTCCCGGGAATTCACAGGAAATGCTTTTGATAAACTGGCGCGGCAAGACAGGACTATGGTACATGTAGTTTCTAACATCGTATCTGCATTTGTCATAGAAAACCATACAATAAAACAAAATAATAATGTTTAGAGGTACTACATATGCCTACTTGCCGAGAGGCACCGCGACGAGACAAGATGACACGACCGAAAGGACAAACGGCTGAACTGTTCTTTTTTTTTTGCCTTACCCGTTTTAAATGGTATGCCATGTTGGTTGTTGTCGTGCGAAATGAAAGACGTTGATGACATAACTTGCACTTTGACATACTTTTGAAGTTTTTTAGTAGCCATTATAATCTCGGCAGATGCTGTGCGTATTCTGTAGCGTGTTCAGCTCTGCTCGTTTGGATTGTGCAAGTGCAGGGTGTGATTTATTAATGTGTAGTAAGGAAGATGCCTATTGTTAATGCGCAAACATCATTTTAAAATATTTATTAACACAAATTAGGATGATTTTATTTGACAAAAGGCTATATATAACGAAAACAAAGACATTTCATGTAACAACTAATGCTTAGCAGCATCCTTGGGCACCTCCATGCAGTTAGAATGGTACATTCGACTATGACGTTCATAGTCGACTAGGGGTTATAGTCGACTATAGTCGAATCAGCGACTATTGCAGGCACCCCTACTACATTTCACATCATGACATAATAAGGCAATAAAAAATGTTATTAAAGATGGAAACTGTTACGGTATGGCGGGCCCCCTACTGGTCACCTCCGTCTACAGCGGCAGTTGTGGTGTTGTTGTGGTTGTTGTGTTCGTCCCTCAGGTGGGAGGAGCCCGCGATCCGTTTCACCTGAGGGTCGTTTGTTTGTCTATATATGTCTTGTCTTTGTACCAGTTGACCGCTGGTCATTATATCCTTCATTTGGATCAAGTCACAGGTTTTTGGTTTGCGCACTTTTTCTATTAAACCATACATTTTCCTTGAGACTTGGCGTGATCGCTTCCTTTTTGTTTCGCTCACCCTGCCCGTCACAGAAACTTTGTCACATTTCAGGAATAAACAACAGTAGATTTCTTGAATATCAACAATTGAAATCCATCATTCAAGAGAGATTTAATCAACTGAATGTTTAAATCTTTGTACTCCTAAATTATTATAAAAAATGTATAAATTATTGTTAAAATTTGATGACTCAAATCACCCTTCCGATAGCCAAATGGGAACGAGGCCTTTTTAACAATGCAGTAGAGCTGGGCGATATGGCCCCCCAAAAAAATCTTCGATAATGTAACGTGGCTCGCGCCACGGAGCGAGGAGACGGATACAAATGCTGAGATGAGCGAGATTTTATAAAGGACATACCGTATGCAGAGTCGTTGTAACAAGCAGGGGAGAGGGGGGTGTAGCCCTACGTGACAGATAAATTTTTTTTTTATCCGATTTTCGATTTTAATAGATTTTTTTTTCCTCTACTAAAAAACTACAGATGATAAAGGAATGGTTAAAAAAGTTTTAATTTATTTTTCACTTAAGTTTCCCCTTTGGGGTTAAAGTGCAACCAGAAACAAGCAAAAAACAATTGTAAACAAATGAGAACATCCAGTAACTTTTAGAAGGCTTTCTCCAACATAGTTTAAGCACTGACACAATGCACCCTCAAACTTAAAATAAAAAATAAACAAACACACCCTCAAAAAATAAATAGATATAAATAATTTGGTGCCCTTTTTAATAAAATGGAAAACGAATACAATTTAACAATTGTTGCATGTTGCGTACTGACAGTTACGCTGTCTACATTCTGATTAAGAACAGGGCTGCCCTCACTTTAGCCTAAATTCCAGCACTTTTCAAACCTAGAACACAATGCAACATAAATTTTTGTCAGGTAAATGTTCCTTCCCCTGTTTTTGAGGGGTGTTTCTTTATACTACCACATATCGTTTCGTAGTTGCTCTTTTCTTGGGCACAAGCTCCGCCGTCATGTTTATGTGTGTGTGTGTGTGTGTGTGTGTGTGTGTGTGTGTGTGTTGAGGGTGGATGGGTGGGAGGTGCTAAGCTCACTGAACTACGGGAGCCCACAGTGCAGTGTGGGTGGTGAAAATTAAAACTCAGAAAATCGATGTTCATAAAAAACACATAGTCCTTAACTGTAAATTCGAATTAATAGATAATATCGATTAATCGCCCAGCTCTACAATGCAGATCAAAACTTTTGGACAGATATATTTACAAATATCTTCAAAATAAGTAAAAGCTCCAAATTACAATTTATACAATACAAAGTCCTTCATTGAACACACTATACAGGACAAAGGATGTTCCAAATGGGCCTAGCACAGTCAAACATATGCACCCACTGTAGAGGCAATGTATATGGGATTGTAGGCCTGTTCAGGAATTCTGGCAGAAGATATGTGTAGAGTTGTCCACATGGTTTAAATGCTGCATCCTAACTTCCCCCAGACTGTGCATCTTAGGAGACATCAGTGAATTGGCTATGGAGGCAAACACATCACACATAGTTATCACTGCCCTATGCATCGCCAAGAAAACCATCCTCATGAATTGGAAAGCAAAAAAGAACCTGCATATTACTCATTACAAAAATTTATTACTCGATCACATCTGTCTGGAGAGAATGTCTGCTTCCTCTAAAGACCAGTTGGAGGAATTTAATTCTCTTTGGTTCCCACTGGTCAGTTCCATTAGCTAGTGGCGGTGGTTGGTTGGAGCTTCAGCTCCCAGGTGGCCTAGTTGGTGGCTGGGGCTCGACTCTGGGGGGACTGCTTGTGCCGGCGGCTTCCTGGGCTGGAGGGCCGGCCGGGGCTGCCAACCTGGGGTGTCTGTGTGTTTGCCCTGGTTGGCGGTTTGGGGGGGCTTGGGGGGGTGCTGCCTCTTGGCTTTGGGGTGTGGGGCCGGGGGGGTGCAGGGGGAGCAGGTCTTGGCCCTTAGCGGGGTGGCCGGCCTCTCCTGCGAGGCTGGTTGGCGGGACCCAAAAAAACAGCATCAGCAATGATAATGAAGATTTATTCATATAGCACATGTTCACATTCACTATAGTAAGTAGAACAAAAAAACATGACAGTGTTGAAATATATGAAGAACAGACTGTCAGAAAAGAGAACTGAGACCATTATCTCATGAAAATTATTAGTTTTATAATATTTTGTAGTCTGTCCAGGGTGACTAGACACAGAAAAGGATTACAATAGCAAAAACAGGAGCTTTTCTTAATACAACAATAATATTCGACTTAATATGAAGGGATAAAGTTTAGTTGTCTACAAGGCACTGTAGTTAGACCAGGAATAAACAGCTGAAGGTGCTTGAAGATGCATTTCATGGTACACACTTGGTACAAAAAATTTAATCTTGATTTAAGATGCCAACAGAATGGGCAACAATCTTATCACCACAAGATTATCACCAATCTTCAGCCACAAGAATCGTACATCAGTGGTTCAGTTGTGTGAAATGCAAAACTCCACGACATCTCTGAAACATAAAACAAATCATCAATAAATCACAATGGGCCGAACTGCTGAGACGTCCACAACGCATCACTTCCTGTGCACCTTATCTTGAGTAAAAACACAAAATGGCAGATTATTAAGATTCAGCCCTGTCAGTTATATTTGTTCAAGTCTTTTTTTGGACATGATGTGTTTATACATTTCAAAGACAAGGACAAGGCAGCAGGAGGAATTGGGATTGAACACACTCAGATGAAGCGCTTGGATGTCTGACACTCACTTTCCCTCAACAGCTATGAAGCTAATACAGATTTTTAAAATAAAGAATCAGAGTTTTGTAAAGAGTCAGACAACTACTAAAATGACAGAGCTTCCACCATCACTGTAATGTTTAATTACACACAACTCAGCATAGCCTGCAGTAACAAAGATTTGCCTCACAAGAACCTTCTCCATTCTCTTCAGGAAGTTCTCACATAATAATAATTTGGGTTTGTTGCACTCAACTGTTATTGTCAGACAGTCCAGTGTCTCTCGCGTTACAACCTAAAGAATCATGGGAATATGAATATTATGTTTTGCTTTAACCCCATCAGAACTCAGATCACAGCTGAACCATATCTGTTCCTGCACTGTTTATATCAGGGATGTTCAGTAATCTCAGTCATTACATAAATGTCTCCTATATGGAGAGCAGACAGGATTCAATCATGTGTTCCTCAAGGGACATTCACTTTTCCTCCACCTGCGTTATCACAGGTAGGACCCACAGCTTTATTATACCAAAACAACAACAAGAAACAACATAAGAAAGGGTGTGTATTTCCATCTATGTAATAAGATGCAAATAGAAAATAGAGGAAAAATATACACAATGTACAAATATTGAACTCTTTTGGGGAGACTGAAGAAATCTTTAGGTGAATTATACCAGGTTTCCTTCAGTACTTCTCAGAGTTCTTCTTTAGATTTTAGGTGTTTTGTGGTAAATCAGACTAAATACTTAAATTCTAAATAGCCCATAGAAGCTGACTTTTTCTGATTAAAAAATGCTTGTTTTAAAAATGTGTGTGAGTGTGTGTGTTTGTGTGTGTGGGTATCTGTGTGTGATGTTATACTGTAAGTGTTCATATCAGTGTAATGAGGATGACTGCTGGTATGTTTATTTCTGTATGAATCATGGTGGAGAGGTGAATCACTGTAATCACATCCCTGTATCCCCATGTGATGACATTTTTGTTGAAAATAAGTCAGTGTAATAGTGAACATGGCTGGTGTAGTAATAGTTATCAAACATAAAAAATCACATTACCTGGCTACATAAATTATAGATAAATAAATATTGATGGTACCTGGAGTGGTCTGTGGATTCGTCTTTCTGATGCTGGTTTTCTTGTTAATAAGATTCTCTGACTGTGTCACTGCAGAACACAAACAGTAAAACCCCACATGTGATACTGAGATGTGAGAAGATTCATGCGGTCTTTAAAGCTCCGTGAGAAAGTGAGGTTTGTAAGATTGTTCCCATTGTAAGATCAGTATGTGTTGGTGTACAGGAGTGGTCTCTCTGATGCAGGTTCTCACTGTCAGGTGTCTCTATCAGTATGAGGAAAGATTAAGCAGCTTGATGTATGAACTCTCAAATCAACACAGTAACATCAAACACCGTGTGATTATGGTCACAACATTATCTGTTCTGGTACCTGGAGTGGTGTGTGGATTGACATTTTTGATGCTGGATTTCTTATTGTCAGGTGTCATTTTCACAGATGTTATCACTATGAGGAAAGAATGAACAACTAAACCTTTCAGACACATTCTGGTATCAGTGAGAACATTTTAGTAAGATGAGAACATTTTTCAGTAAGATGAGCTTTGTTTGCTACCTCTGTTCTCCATATTGAGAATGCTGCATTCAGGACACAACAGAGACCAAACATGAAAGACCAAAACTGACTAGGACCAAATCTAGTATCACACCACAGACACAGGATTAGTTATTCTGTCTATACTCAGTGCTGTCATGTTCACAGCCAAATAATTTCACCATTTACATAATTCATTAAGACACAAAGGTACATGTAAACATACCTGTGAGTGCATCAGTGACTGTGAGGTGAACAGGAACCTGTACATCTCCAACAGAGCACCAGTACCAGCCAGCATCACTCTTCTTCAGTCCAGTCTGTAGATCTGCACCACTGCTTCTGTTTATTCTGATATGCAGCACTGTAGAGACACTGGACACTGACGCTGCTCCCCTCCTCTCCACTCACTCTGCTCCCCAACACAGACACCGCAGGAGCTGAACAAACACATATAAATACAGCAGTGTAAACATGTCCTCCATCATAAGACAAACTGTCAGCAAGTTTATATCTAATACCAAGGGATTTCTTACCTGCACTAACTGTCAGATACAAATAATCCTTATCATCCGGAATATATTTATCACCAATTTTAGCAGCACACCAGTACCATCCAGAGTGATCAGTGTTCAGTCTGTTCAGTTCCACAGTGAACATATTGTGGGATGGATGATCAATAACTGATGTGCGTCCATGTGTGTTTGTATAAGTTACTATGGTGCAAGAGGACCAATAGTATCCATGACACCAGAATTTGTTGTTTGATTTATAGGAGTCATCATAAAAACATGGAATAGTGACAGAATCTCCACTTTTTATAGCAACGTGCTTCAGCGTCCTCATGCACTCTGAGTCTGCAGATACACACACACACACACACACACACACACACTGCTTTACACAGATCACTGTCTGTATCTCAGAACTGAACAGGTAGGATTTATGTCCAATGTTAAAGTGAAGATCAGTTCAGAGATGTCTGGAGCCACACTGCACTCTGAAATAGGTCAGCTAATAAAGGACCAGTTACACCCATGAAACTGAAGACCACACAGGTGGTTCATAGGAGTGAACCAGCGCTGATCTTACCTGAGATGCAGAGGAGAAACACAAAGAGAACGACAGAATACATGAAAGAGTAACAGCACATGTTTCTGCAGGTCGCAAATGACTAACACACTTCCTGCATCGGGGGAGAGACACTTGGTCTGTGTCTTGTGTGTTTGTCTCACATTTTTGCATCTCTCTCTTCTGCTTATTCACTAATGAAGACACTCAAAATGATTAAAGACAATAAAGAACTATCTGAGAAGTCCTGACAACCCACCACACTGTTGCAACTGGAGGGAGCAGTGCTTCACGTTTAATTCTGTTCACATGTACTGCAAATGCTAAAGTACGTTTATCATATACTGCTCAAAATAAATTGAATTTGGAATTAGAAATTTGCATGCAAAACATGGGCAATCATTGTTTGTGCAGTACAACAAATCAGTGTGATATTTTGGAGTTTTATTTACTGAGAAAACTGTTGCACCCAGAGGTGATAGAGCAACACATAGCAACACCTTTTATAGTCGCTATGGCTGTGTGAGGAATATGTTTTGCCCCTTACACACACACACACACGTGCGCGCACACACATTACTTGTCTGTTGTCCGGTCACTGTGGGTTGTGGTTTCTAGATTCTCAAACGGTGTCACTGCAGAACACAGCACAAACAGCAGAACAGAAAAACACACGTGATACTGTGGTGCGCAAACAAAATGTCTAAAACTTCTTGAGGATCTAAAAGTCATGAAATGTTTTCTCATTGTGAGCAAATGAAATATTGTATGTTAAATGGTTGACAGTAACACCAAATACAGAATTCTGTAGTCATAGTTATGAACCTAAAAGAATAAACCCAAATATATTTTATTTTAATTTATACTTGATTGTCAGTTGTTGTATATGGAGTAGTCTCTAAGTGGCTCATGGTCTGTCAGGTGCTACACTCGGTATGAGAAAAGTATGAGAAAAGTAAGTCGTTGAGTGGTTGACCAGGTTTTTTCCACTGTTGTTAGAATTAAAATAAGTAATCTGATTTAAAAGTTATGAAAGGGCCTTTGAAACCCATTCTGGCATCAGTGAAAACATTTTCAGTAATTACAGTGGTTGTTGTCTGTTCTCCATAGAAGTGGACATTCCAGGTTCAGAAAGTAAAATTCCTCACCAATATTTTGCTCAGGCTTCTTGGGTTGTGTTGATTCCACTAATTGTACCTGGCTTGCACTAATTAGAAAATCCAGAAAGGTAGAGTAAAATCCTGGGAAGGAGTTTTACTTTCTGAACCTGGAATGTCCATCACTGGTTCTTCATACTGAGAATGCTGCATTCAGGACTCCACCACATGACATGTGATGGTGACGGAGGGGGATGTGAGTGCGGTGAAATTATTCATTCTCCACCAATAACAAACACAGTGGTGAGCAAAACACAAGAGAATAAGACTCTATTATTGGGCAACGCGGTGGCTTGGTGGTTAGCATGTTTGCCTCTCAGCACTGGGGTCTTGTGTTCAAGTCCCTATCTGCATGGAGTTTCCATGTTGCTCGTGTCTGCGTGGGTTTCCTCTGGGGTCTCTGGTTTCCTCCCACAGTCCAAAAACATGGAGGTTAGGTAAATTGGCATTCCCTGATTCCTTGACAAATTCTCCCTGAGTGTTTAACTGTGTCTCTCTGTTCAATAAGCTGTCTGAGTGTTTGTGCATGAATGTGTGTGTGTTTGTGTGCCCAGTGGTGGATGGTGCTCTGCCACTAGGGTCTGTCCTCTCTCCCCTTCCTGCACCCCATTCAGTCCCCCAGGGGGCTGTGGATTCTGGTAGAGAGTACGCTGTGTGCAATTGGCTGCCGCTTCCTGCCGGTGTGTGATTGGTCGTGTAAGACTGGTACCTTTGTTAAAATTGTAAAGCGAACTTGGTTATCTTGAAAGGTGCTATATAAATTGAACATTCATTCATTCATATTAGATTGGATACATGCATGTATGCATGTATCCTACTGGACAAGCATATTGAGACATTAGGGCAGTCATGGCCTGGCGGTTAGGGAACTAGTCTTGTGACCGGAGGGTCGTGGGTTCGATTCCCAGACAGGCCATGACTGAGGTTTCCTTGAGCAAGGCACCTAACCCCAACTGCGCCCCGGGCGCCGGGCTAGGGCTGCCCACCGCTCTGGGCACGTGTGATCCACAGCCCCCTAGTAATCACTAGTGTGTGTGTGTGTGTTCTGACTGCACAGATGGGTTAAAAGCGGAGGACAAATTTTGATTGGGGTGTAAAAAATCACAATTGACAAAATATGGCACATTTCATTTCATTTAAAGAAGATGTCACTAAAAACTGAACACATTACTGTCCCATAACGCAGAAATGTGAGACGATCATTCTCTGTTGGTTTTAGAATGTTTCATGGTATGTCCAGGGTGTCTAGACCCAGAAATGGGTTACAGCAGTGAAAACAGGAACTTATTATGAGATAAATACAATAATGTACAACTTAATACGAGGGGATATAGTTGAGTTATCTACATGGCAATGCAGTTAGACTAGAAATGAACAGCTGAAGGTGGTTGAAGATTCATTTCTTGGTACAAACTTTGTACAAAAGATTTCATCGCAATTTAAGAAGCCAACAGTGTAGGACATAGAGGTGTCTTCAACTAAGGTTTTTCATAGTCGAATTTGATTCGTTAGATTTTCCCTTTAGTCGACTAATAGTCAAATCAGGATTTTTTTTTCTAGAACACCTTTAAATGGGATCTTAAAAGGAACTTAAAAGGAAAAACCTAAAACACTCAGATAAATGAATAAACATGGTAGGTTGGCTTTATTCAGCTTTTATTTATTTATTTATTTACTTTTTTGTTTTTTTAATAAACATTAGAGAACATTAACAAAAAAAAGTCACCGTCAGTGCGCATATCAAACTTTGTCAGACAGGCACTGTGCAAAATATCAAAAATATTTGAAGCATTTGGTACATTATTAGTTGTTTACTGTATAAATCACTTTCAACATGGTTATACCCGGACTTGCTTTTATCTATAACTGCATAGCGCATGCATGTTTCAATCAGTACTGGAAGAACTGGGAGTATCAGTACAGGTTCAGCTCATCAGTCTTTCACAGCAGGTTTGTGTTACTCCTCTCTCCTCCTCTCAGTACTGGCCGTGTCTTTCACTTTCTAATGTAGGAGACGACTCACTATCACACATCTTCTGCAATGTCCAACATCACCACGTGTGATGTGACAGAGGAAATGAACAACAGTATAAGAAAGTGAAGCGTGTATGTTTGACATAAGTAGCACCACAAACAACATCACTGATTCTTGTCCTTATATTTGCAGTTTCAGACAACTTGTCAATTTTCAATATTTTTGTTTCTTTATATTATATTATCTTCATTATTTTTCTCTTACTGGGAAAAGTGTTGCATACAGAAGTGATAGAGCGACAGCTAAGCTGGTTTCTTCAGACCAGCGTGATCACTAGTTGGGAGGAGGTGCCTCAGTGCTCCTGGGTGACATGTACTACAAAGACCAGCCACTACGATGCTTTGTATAGATCTGCGATTGTGGATAAAATCTTTACCTTCATTCTCACCTCTCACTCTGAAAGGTGGACATTTAGATGAATAAAAAACAATGATTCACAGTTGCATACAACACTAAATATGATAAAAAACCAAGAAAGTACATATATTCTAATTAAATACCAGACTCATTCCACCCAAAAGCACCACAGAGTGCTACAGGAGGTCATTCCTACCTGTGGCCATTAAACTCTTCAACTGCTCACTTCATGTGTAACTAAAATGTATATGTGCAATAGCAACTTATATACAGTATATAGTTTTAATACGTGCATTACAAAACGTGCAATAACACAGATCACTTTACCACTGCATTTGCCACTTTACTCTTACTTTGCCACTTTATTCTTATTATATGTATATACATGTGTATAAATAGATAGATATATTTAACATATATTTTAATGGATATATGCAATCGGACAACTGTAACATCTGCAATTTCCCCTCGGGGATCAATAAAGTATTCTGATTCTGATTCTGATATCACAGTGAAACAGGGCTGTGTTGTGTTTAAGAGTTATTGCTCTAACTTGGTGAAAACACAAACAATCCCCCTCCCACACACAAGCACCTGAATAGTATGAAATATGAAGATTTAATTACCCCCCCCCACCAAAAATTTAAAGTTTGTAAATAATTTTAAATATTAATAATATTTAACAAAATTAACAGTGCCAGAACTCATTTATTGAGTATATTGAGATTATTCTCTGATATTTACATACAAGGATGTGACTTTGGTAGGACCATAAATGCCCAGGTTCGTGGTTTTTTTTAAGCATTCTTGTCAATAAATGTTTTGGTGAATAAATTGCTTGAAAGAATTCAATTAATATATTCAACTTATTCACTTGTAAAAGGACGACTGATTTGTTATCCAGACAAATATAAATCTTTACTGTGATTTGTGGTTCGCAATGCCAGCAAGCTGCCACCAGAGGGAGACCACGAGTTTGGGATCTAATCAGTGTTCGTTGGTCTGATCCAGAGATGGGCACTCGAGTGAGCGACTCGAGTCGAAGTCGCGTTTAAGTCGCCTACAAAAAAAGACTTCAGACTTGACGTCCATAATGACTCTCGATTCGACTTGAACTCATCCAATATGACTCGTGGGCAATAAAAGACACTCCGTTATCCAGGAGCTGTGTGCAAGTTATAGAAAAATACTTTCTTTGTGTATTCATTTTGGCATTATTCCTTAGGTTTGTTTCGGTACACAGCCCCCTTTTCTCATGACATATCACAACATCGCTTATCGCGAGCGGGAAATCAGAGAGAATCGTTCAATGTAAAGAAATGTGGTTGCCATGGCTATGGCTGGAATACCCTACATGGATCATTTGGCTACAGGGAGTTTAAATCCTTGGACAAAACCGAAGGAACAACGTGTGAAGAATTTGGGAAACAAATTAAAGACACTGAAACACCACATCAAACTTCATAAGGCACCTGAAAATACTCCCTGATAGGTTTGCGTAGTTTACGTTGGACAGCCGTCAATACAGTGTGGTAGCCCCGATTAGCGTAGTAGCCACTTGTGAACAAACATGGATCAACCATCGACATTTAAAGTATTGAGTATAATTAAGCATAACTGTTGTGGAACAAAAATAAGTGATGCATTCTATACAGTTTTGAGCACGCAAAATTAGGGATGATAAAATGGTATACTGAGTATGAACTTGAGTGTTCTGGACAGACCCAAAACATATAGAGTCACAGCACATTTACTAGCAAAACAGATGGTGGTGTGACCACAACATGAACAGAAAATCAAGTACATTTCAGTGGTTAATAAAGCATGTTTTGACATGAAGAACATGGTTAATGATTCATTCACTTACTCACACTTGCTAAAGCTGAAGATTTTCCACGAGGGGACGACTGCATGAACAAACCACTTGCATTGGACCGACCTCTGTGTAAGTGGTTAAACTTTCCACATGCACATGTCAGTGCATTGTGGTCCAGGCCATTTTTGACACTTCAATACCGCCATGTCTTACTTGTGAAGCACAGAGCTGTAGATCACCCCGTCATCTGTGGTTGTGGGAGAAAGCTGAACAATGGGGCAGTTTTAGAGGTCTAGCAAATGGTGAATCACGGACTCCTACCATCCAGGATTCTCTTTGGTTACAGACTGTATCACCAGCAAAAGTCTTGATAAGGACACTGAAACTGAACGTAAGCTAGACACCCATTTACAGCTACAACAGGTTGAACTATTCTCATAAACAGTTACTGATGTCAACCAGCCAGTGCTCACGTGTCTTTGACTCAGGACAGTGAATTAATGGGTGTGTTCATGACAACAGGTCTGACTGTATGTTTAGCAGCATACTTACAGTTTCACGTTTGGGAACTATGGTTACAGAGCAGTAGATGACATCTGTATGAAGCTGGACAGGTGAAGACTGTGGAAACAGTAAGTTACTCAGTAATGATCACTGAATGAGTATTTGGTGCTGTTTGTATTAGTTGAGGCACAATGTATCTAACTGCTAATATGGCTGACTTGTATCACTTGCAGCTTATCTTGAAAAACAATACAACACTAATAACCATCAAACACCATACTAATATCAAACACATTAATATCCATCAAACACCATACTAATATCAAACACAACATTAATATCCATCAAACACCATACTAATATCAAACACAACACTAATATCCACCAAACACAATAATAATACCAAGCTCTACACTAATATCCATCAAACACAATAATAACTGAACAAAACACTAATAACCAACAAATACAGCACTAATACCAATCAAACACAATACTAACTGTGTCAGCAGTGTTGCTGCCCCCACGTTGGTTTTCTTCTGCTGGTCAGAGTTATCAGTTTGTACGTCAGCAGATACACGTTTGCCATCATGACATAATAAGATGTTTATTTGTAATAATATATAGGATAGCAATATAAACATACAATAGTTACAGCACTATAAACCTTTGTTAAAACTGATCAGTTTTATTAACACTAACATGGTTACTGGCATTAACTTTAATCTTTTCAAGAGTGCCAGTATAACAGGAGATGGAGCCGCCTGCTTACTGTGTGTCTGTCTGTGTTTCAGAGTGCAGGTTAGAATGACCAGAATAACCAGCAGCCCCAGTCCCACCACCACTGGGAGCCAAACAGTCATGATGGTCCCATACCTGCAGTGTGCAGACCCAGTGTGGTTATGTGAGTTATACATATGTATTTTATAGTCACTAACCCAGTGAAGTTTTGTGAGTTATACGTACGTGTTTTATAATCACTAACCCAGTGTGGTTATGGTAGTTATATGTATGTGTTTAATAATCACTAACACAGTGTTATACGTTAGTTATATGTATGTGTTTAATAATCACTAACCCAGTGTGGTTATGTGAGTTATACGTATGTGTTTTATAGTCACTAACCCATTGTGGTTATGGTAGTTATATACGTATGTGTTTTATAGTCACTAACCCAGTGTGGTTATGGTAGTTATATGTATGTGTTTTATAGTCACTAACCCAGTGTGGTTATGGTAGTTATATGTATGTGTTTTATAGTCACTAACCCAGTGTGGTTATGGTAGTTATATGTATGTGTTTTATAATCACTAACCCAGTGTGGTTATATTAGTTATACATACGTATTTTATAGTCACTAACCCAGTGTGGTTATATTAGTTATACGTACATGTTTTATAGTCATGAAACCATGAGGAATATGTTTTCCACCATATACAGAACACACACACACACACACACACACACACACACACACACACACACACACACACACACACATTACTTGGCTGTTGTCCAGTCATTGTTGGCAGTGGTTTTTAGATTCTCTGATGGTGTCACTGCAGAACACAGAAAATCCCATATGTGATACTGAGGTGTGAAAAGCTTAATTATAAAGTGAAAGATAAATATTAGTTCTGGTACCTGGAGTGGTGTGTGGATTAACATCTCTGATGCTGGTTTTCTTAATGTCTGGTGTCTTTGTCACAGTTGTTATCACTATGAGGACAGAAAAAACAACCTTTCAGACACATTCTGGTATCAGTGAGAACCTTTTCCAGTAAGATGTGCTCTGGTTGCTACCTCTGTTCTCCATACTGAGAATGCTGCATTCAGGACACAACAGAGACCAAACATGAAAGAGTCAAACTGACTCACTTCTACTCTTCTACACTGGGACCAAATCTAGTATCACACCACAGACACAGGATTAGTTTTTCTGTCTCTAGTCAGTGCTGTCATGTTTTAAATGTTCATCGACGTATAGTTTCACCATTTAAAACACAAAGGTACATGCAAACATACCTGTGAGTGCATCATTGACTGTGAGGTGAACAGGAACCTGTACATCTCCAACAGAGCACCAGTACCAGCCAGCATCACTCTTCTTCAGTCCAGTCATCACCACCGTGAAGGATCTTATCCCTTTCCTGATCCACACTGTTGAATTCTGGGATGTGTGAGTCCTCCCCACTGTGTAGCAGCTCCAGTCTGTAGATCTACACCACTGCTTCTGTTTATTCTGATATGCAGCACTGTAGAGACACTGGACACTGACGCTGCTCCCCTCCTCTCCACTCACTCTGCTCCCCAACACAGACACCGCAGGAGCTGAACAAACACATATAAATACAGCAGTGTAAACATGTCCTCCATCATAAGAAACATCTAATAGAAGCCTTACAAACAGTCAGCAAGTCTATATTTAATACAGAGAGATTTCTTACCTGCACTAACTTTAAGATACAAATGATCCTTATCGTATGGTTTATATTGATCAGGTTTAGCAGCACACCAGTACCATCCAGAGTGATCAGTGTTCAGTCTGTTCAGTTCCACAGTAAACATATTGTGGGTTGGATGATCAATAACTGATGTGCTTCCACGTGTGTTTGTATAAGTTACTATGGTGCAAGAGGACCAATAGTATCCATGACACCAGAATTTGTTGTTTGATTTATAGGATTCATCATAAAAACATGGAATAGTGACAGAATCTCCACTTTTTACAGCAACGTGCTTCAGCGTCCTCATGCACTCTGAGTCTGCGGATACACACACACACACACACACACACACACACACACACACACACACACACACACACACACACACACACTGTTTTACAAAGGTTACTGTCTGTATCTCAGTACTGAGCCGGTAAATTTATGTCCAATGTTAAAGGACCAGTTACACCCATGAAACTGAAGACCACACAGGTGGTTCATAGGAGTGAACCAGCGCTGATCTTACCTGAGACGCAGAGGAGAAACACAAAGAGAACGACAGAATCCATGAGAGAGTAACAGCACATGTAACAGTTTCTGCAGGTCACAAATGACAAACACACTTCCTGCATCAGACACTTGGTCTGAGTCATGTGCTTGTTTGTGTCACATTTTTACATCTCTTCTGCTATTTTCACTAATTCACTAATAACGATGAAAGACAAAAAAGAAAGAAAAGGAGCAATTTATGAAAGTTTGGTTTTTACTAATAAGGAGAACATTATTTTCTCTCATTATTTCCCTCTCTCAATAATTGTTGTATGTATAGAACCTTTAAAAACAAGCTTACAAAGTTCTTTAGATGATAAAGATGAAACACTAATGAAAATTTAAAAAATAAAAATAGTAAGAGTAGAACAGGAAGAGTAGAACAAATGGAAGACCAACAGGACTGTGAAAGACATGTAACAGTTCTGTTGTGTACTGTGTGTGAATTATGTTGGGTGGTGTGTGAATGGCGGCACGGTGGTGTGGTGGTTAGCGCTGTCGCCTCACAGCAAGGTGGTCTGGGTTCGATTCTCGTTCTGGGCTGCTCTGTGTGGCGTTTGCATGTTCTCCCTGTGCCTGCGTCGGTTTTCTCCGGGTACTCCGGTTTCCTCCCACGGTCCAAAGACATGCGTGTTAGGTTGGTTGGTCACTCTAAATTGCCCGTAGGTGTGCGTGCGTGATGTCATTCACTTTCTATAATGTAGGAGACGACTCTTTAATGTGCAATATCAGACCTCTTCTGCAATGTCCAACATCCCCACATGTAATGTGACAAAGGAAATGCACAACAGTTTAAGAAAGTGAAGTGTGCGTGTTTTACATAAGTAGCACTACAAATAATGTTACAGATTCTTTTCGTTCTGTTTGCAGTTTCAGAAGTTTTGAAAAGTTTTCACTTTCCAATATTTTTGTTTCTTTATATTATTTCATCATTACATGATTTTCTTCATTATTTTTTCTTTTTCTGTGAAAAGTGTTGCACACAGAAGTGATAGAGCGACAGCTAAGCTGGTTCCTTCAGACCAGTGATCACTAGATGGGAGGATGTGCCTCAGTGCTCATAGGTGGCATGTACTATAAAGACTAGCCACGAGATGGCGCCAGATCTCTACGATGCTTTATTCTGTTGTGGTAAAAACGCAAACATCCCCCTTCCGACACTCAAAAATGTACCTGAATAGTATAAATGATTGAGATTTAATTATCACAAAACAATTGAAAGTTTGTGTATCACAAATGTTAAAGTAAATAAAATTCAAGATGCCATAGCATTCATTTACTCAGTACATTTAAGTCAAATGTGGGGGGGGGGTGTGTGGGCGAACGTAAGTTGGGGGGGGGGGGGGGGGGGGGGGGGGGCGAACGTAAGTTGTTGAGCGGGGGGGGGGGGGGGGGGGTGGTGATGTGACAAACGTAAGTTGTTGTATATCGCGATCGCTCGCCAATGGAGGTCGACATAGATATGGATCAGAGGTAAATAAACTAGATTAATTTTTTTTTCCCGGCGTGTGAAATCGGAAGTGTGGCGTGTGAAGACGGTCAAATGCGTGTGTCACACGCTCAATGCGTGAGACTTGAGAACACTGCTAAAAATGATGAAAGAAATGAAAAAATTTGGTTTTTATTAATAAGGAGAACATTATTTTTTCTCATTATTTCCCTCTCTCAATAATTGTTGTATGTATAGAACTTTTAAAAACAAGCTTACAAAGTCCTTTAGATGATGAAGATGATATTAACACTAATGATATTAAAAATAGTAAGAGTAGAACATGAAGAGTAGAACAAATGGAAGACCAACAGGACTGTGAAAGACATGAAACAGTTCTGTTGTGTACTGTGTGTGAATTATGTTGGGTGGTGTGTGAATGCCAGTGTAACCACATGTCTTTACTGGACACAGTGGTGCTGGTTGTCAGTCTAATATGGGTACGATTGCAGAATGAGGCTGTAACCTGCAGGACGAGGTTTTCCCAGAGTGCCTCACACTGCTCTACTTCAGACACGCTGCAAATGAAGCGTTGTGGCCTAAAGATGAGACACTGGCTGTCCAATGAGACAATCACACAGTCCTCTGAACCACCGAATATGGACATCCACAGTTACCAGAATGCACAGGAAACCAATCACATCACATGATGTTGAATAAAACTATTTATTCTGTCATCAGAACAGGTTCAGCTCATCAGCCTTTCACAGCAGGTGTGTGTTACTCGTCTCCTCCTCTCAGTACTGGCCGTGTCACAGTGGGGAACCGTCAGGGCCCTCTACGCCCTCTCAGAGGGCCTAAAATATTCTTAAGCATTATATATATAATTATCCAATTTTATTTTATCTACTTACAGTTTGACATTCGACATCTAAACAATTACAAAAATATAAGCAAATAAAATATTCACCCGTGTCTATTCAATCTGTGTTGGAAGGTGAGGGGTTAAGTGGAAGCCTGTGAGCCTGTGTCTCCCCCTATCAGGACTGTGATGCCCTCTGTTCGTTTACAGAGGGCCTGGCAGTTAGAATTCAGCGCAATACCAGTTTCAAATGACAGCAAAATTGACCAATCATATCTTCTCTCTTAGTGGGCGGGCTTAACTGTATGATAATTTCCGCCCGCTGTGGCGACGCTAGCTGTCGTTAGCACCACCGCTAGCTAGTTTCGATTCATCCCTTTGACGTCCTCTGTTTACATATTCCGCCTCCGAGAACCACGGAGCTGTGAACCTTATTTTGTTTGGAAACTTATTTTGCTTAAGACGTTATCTAGTACAGATATTATTGTTTATTACGTTTTTAAAGCTGTACTGTCGTCTCAGTTTTTCTTTATTGCAGTTTATTAAGAAAGGAAAAAAAAAAAAATCGGGGGGGGGGGGGGGGGGGGTAGCGGGCCCAGGTTTAAAGGTCACGGTTCGCTACTGCCGTGTCATTCACTTCCTCTAATGTAGGAGACGACACTTTAACGTGCACTCACATCTCTTCTGCAACGTCCAACATCATCACGTGAAGTCTGCGTGTTTGACAAAAGTAGCACCACAAATAACGTCACTGATTCTTGTCCTTCTATTTGATGTTTCAGAAAAGTTTTCACTTTTCAACATTTTCATTTCTTTATATTGTTTTTTCATTACTTAATTTTCTTCATTATTTTTCTCTTACTGGGAAAAGTGTTGCATACAGAAGTGATAGAGTGACAGCTAAGCTGGTTCCTTCAGACCAGCGTGATCACTAGCTGGGAGGAGGTGCCTCAGTGCTCCTGACGGGTGATATGTACTATGAAGATGAGCCACCAGATGGCACCAGATCTCCATGATGATTTATTCTGACGTGCTGCCATGTAGAGATTGTGGACAATATCTTGACCTCCATTCTCACCTTTCACTCTGCTCTCCATCACAGAAAGGTAGACATCTAAGTGAATTAAAACAATGATCCACAATAACATAGAACAGTAATATTGTAATAATCCAAGTAGTAGATCTGTAAGAGCCATATGTTTGTATTTACACATGTATAACACACTCCTATTTGTTAGACATAGTATGGCCCGATCCATATGATGCAGGTTAGATCGGTAGTTCTTGGGATGATGGATTCGGGTGGAAATAAGGATGACTTAGGAGCACGGATTAACATGGTTTTGACCATGCTATTTGAGTTATAAGAATAAGGAAAGGAATGAAATGTCAGAACTTCAATAAAATTTTTTTAATTGAAGCTCAATCTTGGCACGTGTTCTTTCTTTTACTCTAGTGCTTACCCAAGTATTGATCTTCTTCTTTCGGCTATTCCCGTTTAGGTGTCGCCACAGTGGATCAAACTCCTCCATCTGGCCCTGTCCTGAGTGTCCTCCACTGACACACCAGCCACTCTCATATCCACTCCCACTGCATCCATAAACCTCCTCTTAGGTCTACCTCTCCTCCTCTTGCTTGGAAGTTCCATCCTCAAGACCCTCCTACCAATATTCCTCTCCTCCCTCCTCTGTACATGTCCAAGCCATCTCAATCTCGCTTCTCTAACTTTATCTCCAAAACATGCTACATGTGCTGATCCTCTAATAAACTCATTTCTGATCCTATCCTTCCTCGTCACTCCAAATGAGAATCTCAACATCTTCATCTCAGATACCTCCATCTCCCTCACCTGTCTCTTTGTTAGTGCCACTGTCTCCAGTCCATACAACATAGCAGGTCTCACTACTGTCCTATAGATCTTTCCTTTCATTCTAGCCGACACCCTTCTATTACAGATCACCCCAAACACTTTATGCCGTCCACACCACCCTGCCTGCACTCTCTTCTTTACCTCACTTTCATGTTCGCGGATGCTAATTCCATCGACGTTACAAGATCCATCCATCCATCCATTATCTTCACTACATAATCCCACTAGTCGGAGTCACGGGGGTGGTGGATGGGGGGGCTATCTGGTTATCTGGTTGGGTGGGTATCCTAGAGTGTCCAGCAGGGGTTCAGTCTGTCTGGATGCTTTATCACTGATTTTACTGACAGTCCTGCTGTCCTGGTACAATTACAGTATGCAGTGATTATACTGATAGAGTTACAGTATGCAGTGAACACAGAAAATTTAAGTTGGTCTGAAGGAACCAGCTTTTGTGTGCAACACTTTTCTCAGTAAGAGAAAAATAATGAAGAACTAAACTAAAGTCTTCATCCCTTTTTAAGCTTAAAAACACCAAAAAACAATGTTATGAATGTTCATTAGACATTAACCATAGGCATGACTCTTACGTCTAACATCAGGACAGTGTGTGTGAACATTTCAAATATTGGTTTGACGAGTGTAAATTGTTAGCGGAGGGGGGGTGGTGGTGGGATGGGTTGAAAATGGACACAAATTAAGTATTATATCTCGATCAATCGCCAAGTATAAACGCCTCCGCCGAGCAGAGCGTTGAGGAGCGATTTCGATTGGAGGATCGTGCTCTATTTTTTATTATTAATTTTTTTGCTGATGCTGGTCCAGCGTGGCGCGTGCCAGTGATTATGCCTCGGCGTGCCAACGGTGGCACGCGTGCCATAGGTTGCCGACCCCTGGTCTACACACTCTTGACTCTGAAATTTTAACTTCCATTACAACTAAATGACAACAACATCAGTAATGATGATAATGGATATTTATTCATACAGCACACCTTCACATTCACTAGAGTAAGTAGAACAAAAAACATGACAGTGTTGAAATACATGAAAAACAGACTGTCAGAAGAGAGAAGTGAGACCATTTTCTCATGTAAACTATTAGTTTTATAATGTTTCATAGTCTGTCCCATGTAACTAGTCACTGAACAGGTTTACAACAGTGAAAACAGGAACCTTTCTTAATACAACAATAATATACAACTTAATATGAAGGGATATAGTTTAGGTATGTACAGGGCAATGCAGTTAGACTAGAAATACAAAATTGAATGTGCTTGAATATGCATTTCTTGGTACACATTTGGTACAAAAGATTTCATCATGATTTAAGACTCCAATAGTATAGGCCACAATCTTATCACCACAAGAATTTCACTAATCTTAGTACACAAGAATCGTACATCAGAGCTGGTTCAGTTGTGTGAAATGCAGAACTCCACGACATCTCTGAAACATAAAACAAACCATTGATGAATCACAATGGGCCAAACTGTTGAGACGTCCACAATGCTTCACTTCCTGTGCACATTATCTTGAGTCAAAAATGGCAGATTATTAAATTCAGCCCTGTCAAAGTTAGATTATCTTTGTCCAAGTAGTAACACTTTACAATACGGTTCCTTAATTAATGTTTAAGCACTTATTAACTAAGCAGTAGGCAGGTAACCACTACAATTTCATAGTTTAGAGTATCACTGTAATGTTTAATTACACACAACTCAGTATAGCCTGCAGTAACAATGATTTGCCTTCTCTTCAGCAAGTTCTCACATAATAATAATTTGGGTTTGTTGCACTCACCTGGGTTTGTCATTGTCAGACAGTCCAGTGTCTCTCTTGTTCCAATCTAAAGAATCATGGGAATATGAATATTGTGTTTTGCTTTAACTCCATCAGAACTCAGAATACAGCAGAACCATATCTGTTCCTGCACTGTTTCTATCAGGGATGTTCAGTAATCTCAGTCATTACATAAATGTCTCCTATAAGGAGAGCAGACAGGATTCAGTCATGTGTTCCTAAAAGAACATCTCCTCCACCTGCGTTATCACACGTATGACCCACAGCTTTATTATACCAAAATAACAACAAGAAACAACATAAAGGGTGTGTATTCTGTAGATCAGTGGTTCCCAAAGTGGGGGGCGCGCCCCCTAGGTGGGGCGCGGAGCTATTGCAGGGGGGGCGCGGAGCTTGAAAGTAAAACGTGCACATGTGTCAATTAGGGATGCACCGATTCCGATATTAATATCTGAAAAAATTCTAGATCGGGTATCGGGGACAATGTGACCGATCCATAAAAACAGATCTATTCAGTCTAATTCTATGCTTGTATTGCTTGCTTTTCGGAGTTAGTTCAACCTTAATACTCGCGGCTGGTGGTATTCCACTTAGTCCGTTTATTTGCTGGTTGACCAAAATAAACCTGGGGCGGTCTTGAGGCGGTCTTTGCATAGAGGCGTGGCTAGGCAACTGCCTTGGGCCCCTCCCACTGCAGCCCACTGTAGGGGCCCCCTGATTAGCTGACTTATATCTCGCATATTAATGTTGATGGGCCCCCTAGCTAATTTCGCCTTGAGCCCCCAAATTGCTAAGTCCGCCACTAGGTATCGGATCAGTATCGGCCGATACGAAGCCTCAGATATCTGAATCGGTATCGGAAGTGAAAAACGTGAATCGGTGCATCCCTAGTCAATATGGGGGGGGGGAGGCAAAAATATTCTCATCTACTAAAGGGGGGCAGAAAAAGTTTGGGAACCACTGCTGTAGATGATGAGACATTCCTGACTGCAGCTATACTGTAATGGAATGGTGTGATTTTATCAGCTCTGGAGCACCAATTCAACTACTTTACACTACTACAACTAATAAGAGTAATAACTCTTAACGCACACACAGAAAGTAATGCAAAGTAATGCTCGCAGCGCGTATACAAAAAGGAACACACGTGAAGGACACGTTGGGTCCAGTGACGCTCAGGTAGTGGCAATGTGCAGCACTGGACCAGACGACCTGCGGGCTTAAAAAAGAGCAACGTAACAAGCAACAGGTGTCTAGTATTCTGGTGATTGTGGGAGTGGTTGCGTGCTCGAGGGTGTGTGCTGGGATCGGCTGCTGGCCGGGATGCGCGCCCTCTGGTGGCGACCCGGCCCCCTCACCGTGACAACTTGATTTTACAGTTGTTCCTAAAACACTGAATGTGAAAATGCCATTTACAACGAGTACAGTTTGAACACAGGAAACTGTGCTCGTTATGGACAATGACCACCAAGGAACACAGGATGTATATTCACAAGACTAATGAGGAACTAGACACAGGCGTAAATAATAACCAGAGGCAGAGGACTAAACCAAGAGGTGTGACAACTGAAATTAAAACACTGAGCACATGGCAAATGAAAACATGATTGACAGGTGAGGGCGGGGCCATACTGCGAGATCACTTTGCTTATTTCTTTTCTCACCGTGGAAACAGCTGTGAATGAAGTTCCTGACATTGTCAAACAAGGAACAAGTAAACAGCAAATTGACGATGACACAGGAAGTTTTGTGCCACCTTGTCAAATGAGAAATATGATGACATTTGTGTTTAAAATAAGTCAATGAAATAGTGAACATGGTTGTTGTAGTAATAGTTATAGAATGTAAAAAAAATAATTTTACTTAAAAAATTATAGATCAATAATACTGATGGTACCTGGAGTGGTCTGTGGAGTTGTCTTTCTGATGTTGGTTTTCTTGTTAATAAGATTCTCCGACTGTGTCACTGCAGAACACAAACAACAAATTAGAGTAAAACCCACATGTGATACTGAGCTGTGAGAAGATTCATGAGGTCTTTAAAGCTTAAAGTTTATGGTCACAACACTATCTGTTCTGGTACCTGGAGTGGTGTGTGGATTGATATTTCTGATGCTGGTTTTCTGATTGTCAGGTGTCATTTTCACAGTTGTTGTCACACTGCTCTACTTCATGCACGCTGCAAATGAAGTGTTGTGGCCTAAAGATGAGACACTGGCTGTCCAATAAGACGGTCACACAGTCATCTGAACCACCAAATATGGACATCCACAATTACCAGAATGCACAGCAAACCAATCACATCACACAATCAAAGTCAAAGTCAAATTTATTTATATAGCGCTTTTCACAACACACGTTGTCACAAAGCAGCTTTACAATCGTATGGGTCCAGATCCCTAATGAGCAAGCCAAAGGCGACAGTGGCGAGGAAAAACTCCCTATGATGGTGGGGATTAGGAAGAAACCTCGGGAGGACCAAGACTCAAAAGGGAACCCATCCTCCATTGGGCGGCCCGTTAACACAAGTCCGTGGTCGCAGGGTGGCTCCACAGTTCCACAGCAACAGTCAAGGCTCCTGTTCCCCGGCCAAGCAGCCTCAGTCCCCTCGGTGCAGACGGTGGGCCTCAATCACCATCCCCAGAATACTAATCTGACTCACACATGTAGTTTATTAGTCAGTACTGCAAAGACTTTGTTGATCTCATTCTGTGCTAAGCACATGGTTGTTTGGATCACTGGGTTGTACATATATTGTACAAAACTATTTATTGGGTCATAAAACTTTGAATCTGATCATGGAGGAAATTTACAATCACACTGTCAACATTTTTATACCTGGACTTGCTTTAATTTATGAATGCATAATGCATGCATGTTTCAATCAGTACTGGAAGAACTGGGAGTATCAGTACAGGTTCAGCTCATCAGCCTTTCACAGCAGGTGTGTGTTTCTCCTCTCTCCTCCTCTCAGTACTGGCCGTGTCATTCACTTCCTCTAATGTAGGAGACGACTCTTTAATTTGCACTATCACACCTCTTCTGCAATGTCCAACATCACCACGTGTGATGTGACAGAGGAAATGCACAACTGTATAAGAAAGTGTAGCGTGTATGTTTGACAAAAGTAGCACCATAAACAACATCACCGATTCTTGTCCTTATATTTGCAGTTTCCGAAAAGTTGTCAATTTTCAATATTTTCGTTTCTTGATATTATATTTTCTTCATTATTTTTTCTCTTATTGGGAAAAGTGTTGCACACAGAAGTGATAGAGCGACAGCTTAGCTGGTTTCTTCAGACCAGCGTGATCACTAGCTGGGCCAAATCTATACGATGCTTTATTCTAATGAGATTCACTGTAGCGATTGTGGATAAAATCTTTACCTTCATTCTCACCTCTCACTCTAAAAGGTGGGCATTTAGATGAATAAAAAACAATGATTCACAGTTGCATATAACACTAAATATGATAATAAACCAAGAAAGTACATATATTCTAATTAAATACCAGACTCATTCCACCCAAAAGCACCACAGAGCGCTACAGGAGGTCATTCCTACCTGTGGCCATTAAACACTTCAACTTCTCACTTCATGTGTAACTAAAATGTATATGTGCAATAGCAACTTATATACAGTATATAGTTTTAATATGTGCAAAACAAAATGTGCAATAACACAGATCACTTCACCACTGCATTTGCCACTTTACTCTTACTTTGCCACTTTATTCTTATTATATGTATGTATATACATGTGTATATATAGATTTATAGATATATTTAACATATATTTTATTGGATGTATGCAATCGGGCATCTGTAACATCTGCAATTTCCCCTCGGGGATCAATAAAGAATTCTGATTCTGATATCACAGTGAAACAGGGATGTGTCGTGTTTAAGAATTATTGCTCTAACTTGGTGAAAACACAAACAACCCCCCTCCCACACACAAGCACGGACCTGAATAGCATGAAATATGAAGATTTAATTAGCCCCCCCCCCAAAAAAAAATAAAGTTTGTAAATAATTTTTAATTTTAATAATATTTAACAAAATTTATTAGGTGAATAACGCTGACCCACGTGATCACAAGACAAGGCACAGGTGCGACTACGAACACGCTCACAGACAACCCACACCCACGGAAGTACATACATGGACACAACGGCACACAGACAACGTAGCGGCACGCCCACAGGGAAGGGTCCGGAGCTGTCACCGTGACAGGTAGGACCATAAATGCCCAGGTTTGTGTTTTATTTTTAAGCATTCTTGTCGATAAATGTTTTGGTGAATATATTCCTTGAAATAAATCAATTATTACATTCAACTTATTCACTTGTTAAAAGACGGCTGATTTGTTATCCAGACAAATAAAAATCTTTACTGTGATTGGTGGTTCGCAATGCCAGCAGGCTGCCACGAGAGGGAGACCACGAGTTTGGGATCTAATCAGTGTTCGTTGGGAGGATCCAGAGATGGGCAGTCGAGTGAGCGACTCGAGTCGAATTCGCGCTTAAGTCGCCTACAACAAAAAGACTTCAGACTTGACTTGAAACTCGTCCATAATGACTCTCAATTCGACTCTGACTCGTCCAATATGACTCGTGGACAATAAAAGTCACTCACACACAAGTTATAGAAAAATACTTTCTTTGTGCATTCATTTTGGCATTATTCCTTACGTTTGTTTCGGTAATGTGGACACAGCCCCCTTTTCTTGTGACGTGTGAGAGAAATCAGAGAGAAGCGTTCAATGTAAAGAAAGGGAGTTTAAATCCTTGGACAAAACTGAAGGAACAACATGTGAAGAATGTGGGAAACAAATTAAAGACACTGAAACACCACATAAAATTTCATAAGGCACCTGAAAATACTCCTCGATAGGTTTGTGTAGTTTACATTAGACAGCGGTCAGTAGGCCTACAGTGTGGTAGCCCCAATTAGCGTAGTAGCCACTCGTGAACAAACATCAATCAACCATTGACATTTAAAGTATTGAGTATAATTAAGCATAACCATTGCGGAACGAAAATAAGTGATGCATTCTATACAGTTCTGAGCATGCAAAATTAGGGATGATTAAATGGTATACTGAGTATGAACATGAGTGTTCTGGTCAGTCCCAAAACATATAGAGTCACAGTACATTTACTAGCAAAACAGATGGGAGTGTGACCACAACATGAACAGAAAATCAAGTACATTTCAGTGTTTATTAAAGCATGTTTTGACATGAAGAACTTCGCAGTTAATGACTCATCGACTTATTCACACTTGCTCAAGCTGAAGATTTCCCACGAGACGACGATTGCATGAACTCACAGCACTTGCACAGGACTGACCTCTGTGTAAGTGGTTAAACTTTCCACATGCACATGTCAGTGCATTGTGGTCCAGGCCATTTTTGACACTTCGATACCGCCATGTCTTACTTGTGAAGCACAGAGCTGTAGATCACCCCGTCATCTGTGGTTGTGGGAGAGAGCTGAACAATGGGGCAGTTTTAGAGGTCTGGTACATGGTGAACCACAGACTACCATCCAGGATGCTCTTTGATTACAGGCTGTATCACCAGCAAAAGGCTTGATAAGGACACTGAAACTGAATGCAAGCTAGACACCCATTTACAGCTACAACAGGTTGAACTATTCTCATAAACAGTTACTGATGTCAACCAGCCAGTGCTCCCTTGTCTTTGGCTCGGGACAGTGAATTAATGGGTGTGTTCATGACAACAGACCTGACTGTATGTTTAGCAGCATACTTACAGGTTCACGTTTGGGAACTATGGTTACAGAGCTGTAGATGACATCTGTATGAAGCTGAACAGGTGAAGACTGTGGAAACAAAAAGCTAATCAGTAATGATCCCTGAATAAGTATTTGGTGCTGTTTGTATTAGATGAGTCACAATGTATCTAACTGCTAATATGGCTGACTTGCATCACTTGCAGCTTATCTTGGAAAAACAATACAACACTAATATCCACCAAACACCATACTAATATCAAACACAACACTAATAACCACCAAACACCATACTAATATCAAACACAACACTAATATCCATCAAACACCATACTAATATCAAACACAACACTAATATCCATCAAACACCATACTAATATCAAACACAACACTAATATCCACCAAACACAATAATAATAACAAACACAACACTAATATCCATCAAACACAATACTAATATCAAACACAATACTAATATCCATCAAACACCATACTAATATCAAACTCAACACTAATATCCATCAAACACCATACTAATATCAAACACAACACTAATATCCACCAAACACAATAATAATAACAAACTCCACACTAATATCCATCAAACACAATAATAACTGAACAAAACACTAATAACCAACAAATGCAGCACTAATACCAATCAAACACAATACTAACTGTGTCAGCAGTGTTGCTGCTCCCACGTTGGTTTTCCCCTGGGGAAAATTGTTATGAGTTTGTATGTCAGCAGATACAGTTTTCCCATCACAACATAAGATGTTTATTTGTGATAATACATAGGATCGCAATACAAGCATACAACAGTTACAGCACTATAAACCTTTGTTAAAATTGATCAGTTTTATTAACACTAATATGGTTACTGGCATTAACTTTAATATTTTCAAGAGTGCCAGTATAACAGGAGATGGAGTCGCCTGCTTACTGCGTGTCTGTCTGTGTTTCAGAGTGCAGGTTAGAATGACCAGAATAACCAGCAGCCCCAGTCCCACCGCCACTGGGAGCCAAACAGTCATGATGGTCCCATACCTGCAGTGTGCAGACCCAGTGTGGTTATGTGAGTTATACGTATGTGTTTTATAGTCACTAACCCAGTGTGGTTATATTAGTTATACGTACATGTTTTATAGTCATGAAACCAGTGTGGTTATATTAGTTATAAATATGTATTTTATAGTTACTAACCCAGTGTGGTTATATTAGTTATACATACGTATTTTATAGTCACTAACCCAGTGTGGTTATATTAGTTATACATACGTATTTTATAGTCACTAATCCAGTGTGGTTATATTAGTTATACGTACATGTTTTATAGTCATGAAACCAGCGTGAGGAATATGTTTTCCACCATACACAGAACACAAACACACTCGCACACTCTCGCACACACACACACACACACACACACACACACACACACACACACACACACACACACACACACACATTACTTGGCTGTTGTCCAGTCATTGTTGGCAGTGGTTTTTAGATTCTCTGATGGTGTCACTGCAGAACACAGAATGACACCACATGTGATACTGAGGTGTGAAAAGCTTCATGAGAAAGTGAAAGATGTAAAATTGTTGCCATTATAAGATACATATTAGTTCTGGTACCTGGAGTGGTGTGTGGATTAACATCTCTGATGCTGGTTTTCTTATTTTCAGGTGTCTTTGTCACAGCTGTTGTCACTATGAGGACAGAAAAGACTTCTACTCTTTTACACTGGGACCAAATCTAGCATCACACCACAGACACAGGATTAGTTATTATGTCTCTAGTCAGTATTATCATGTTTTACATGTTCATCGACATATAGTTTCACCATTTAAAACACAAAGGTACATGCAAGCATACCTCTGAGTGCATCACTGACTGTGAGGTGAACAGGAACCTGTACATCTCCAACAGAGCACCAGTACCAGCCAGCATCACTCTTCTTCAGTCCAGTCATCTCCACCGTGAAGGATCTAATCCCTTCCCTGATCACCACTGCTGAATTCTGGGATATGTGAGTCCTCCCCACTGTGTAGCAGCTCCAGTCTGTAGATCTGCACCACTGCTTCTGTTTATTCTGATATGCAGCACTGTAGAGACACTGGACACTGACGCTGCTCCCCTCCTCTCCACTCACTCTGCTCCCCAACACAGACACCGCAGGAGCTGAACAAACACATATAAATACAGCAGTGTAAACATGTCCTCCATCATAAGAAACATCTGATACAAGCCTTACAAACAGTCAGCAAGTCTATATTTAATACAGAGAGATTTCTTACCTGCACTAACTGTCAGATACAAATAATCCATATCATCATATTTACCACCAATTTCAGCAGCACACCAGTACCATCCAGAGTGATCAGTGTTCAGTCTGTTCAGTTCCACAGTAAACATATTGTGGGTTGGATGATCAATAACTGATGTGCGTCCATGTGTGTTTGCATAAGCTACTATGGTGCAAGAGGACCGATAGTATCCATGACACCAGTATTTGTTGTTTGATTTATAGGATTTATCATAAAAACATGGAATAGTGACAGAATCTCCCCTTTTTACAGCAATGTGCTTCGGCGTCCTCATGCACTCTGAGTCTGCAGATACACACACACACACACACACACACACACACACACTGCTTTACAAAGATCACTGTCTGGATCTCAGTACTGATCAGGTAGGATGTATGTCCAATGTTAAATTGAAGATCAGTTCAGAGATGTTTGGAGCCACACTGCACTCTGAAATAGGTCAGCTAATAAAGGACCAGTTACACCCATGAAACTGAAGACCACACAGGTGGTTCATAGGATTGAACCAGCGCTGATCTTACCTGAGATACAGAGGAGAAACACAAAGAGAACGACAGAATCCATGAGAGAGTAACAGCACCTGTAACAGTTGCTGCAGGTCACAAATGACAAACACACTTCCTGCGTCAGACACTTGGTCTGAGTGATGTACTTGTTTGTCTCCCATTTTTACATCTCTTCTGCTATTTCACTAATTCACTAAAAATGATGAAAGA